>NC_081414.1:407800594-408108649 GCF_030272615.1 Cryptomeria japonica | reverse complement strand
TTGCCACATCCTCCACATGGAAATTGTATTTTGATGGCTCCTACACTCAAAATGGATCGGGGGCAGGAATATTATTGGTCACACCTCAAGGAGATGACATCCCCAAATCATACAAGATAGCCTTTGCATGTACTAATAACATAGCAGAATACGAGGCCCTCATCACAGGTTTACGCTTGGCTATCCACTAGAAAATAAAGGAATTACAAGTCTATGGCGATTCCCAGCTCATCATAAAACAAGTCAATGATGAATACCAGACAAAAGATGATAAACTCCTTCCCTACTATACCATGGTTGAAGATCTTAAGCAACATTTCACGACAATCAAGTTTGATCAAATCCCACGAACAAATAACAAGGTTGCAGATGCAATGGCCACCATTGGCTCCCTCCTTCAAATGCCAACACATAGTCAGAAGTGCAAGTTCTTGGTCGAGAAATTGTTTATACTGGCATATGACCTACCAGAATCTGAAATGGTGTGTGTTCTCGTTGGTCCAGAGTCCCCTTGGTACCAAGAAACCTTCGCTTTCCTCAATGACAACACCATTCCCCCACATCTCACCAAAACTCAACAACAAACTTTCATCCGCCGATGTGCCTGTTACACCATCCTTGCAGACACCTTGTTCAGAAGGCATTTTGATGGTTCCCTCCTAAGGTGTTTAGATAAACAAGAAGCCGAATGGGCATTATGCGAAGTACATGAGGGCATCTGTGGGGCACACTCAAGTGGACTCACATTGGCTAAATTTTTTTTGAGAACAGGATACTATTGGCCTAAAATGGAAGAAGATGCATACAACTATGTGAAGAAATGCATCCCTTGCCAGCAGCATGGCGACAAGATTCATGCACCGTCACAAGAATTGCAGCCATTCATTACACCATGGCCCTTCTCGCAGTGGGGGCTCGATCTCATTGGGAAAATCCACCCTTCATCTTCCAACGGACATAAATTCATTATCACCGCCACCGAATACTTCACCAAGTGGGTAGAGGCTATCCCTCTTACTTTCACCACCAGCAAGCAAATATCCAAATTCATCCTGAACTACCTAATCTGCCGATATGGCATCCCAAAAGTTATCATCACAGATAATGGTAAACAATTTAAAAATCAGGATGTCAAAGAACTCTGCCAAAAATTCAACATCCAACACCGCTTCTCCACTCCATATTATCCCCAAGGCAATGGCCAAGCTGAGGCTTCTAATAAAACCCTAATAAAAATCCTCAAAAAGATAGTCAATGAAGCAGGTCGTGATTGGCACCTCCAAATCCATCCTGCATTGTGGGCCTACCGCACCTCCATCCGCACCCCCATAGGTGCCACTCCTTATTCCCTAGTATTTGGTTCTGAAGCTATCCTTCCCCTTGAGATCGAGATCCCCTCTCTAAGGCTATCGCTGCAAAACATCCTACCAGAGGAAGAATATAGAATTGCTCGCTTACAAGAGCTAGAATTGTTAGATGAAAGGCGCCTCAAGGCCTTGAATCATCTCTGGGTATATCAAAACTGTCTACGCATGAGTTATCATAAAAAAGTCAGAACCCAAGAATTCCAAGTTGGTGATCTTGTCCTCATGGAGAATTAGAAAAATCTACAAGAAAGAGAAAAGAAAGGCAAGTTCGAGCCTAATTGGCTTGGACCATATGTAATCACAGCGAAATATGGATCAGGAGCTTATCAATTGGCTACTCCTGAAGGTGATCCTTTGGATGATCCGATGAATATCATGCACCTGAAAAGGTTTTATGCTTAGTCCTCAGAAAGTCTTAAATTGTCAAAAAAAAAAAAATGAAAAAAAAGGATCCTGAAAAAATTGTCACTTTGGTGCAAACCTGGCAAACAGGCACCTTATGATACAAAAAAATTAAGAAAAAAAGAAAAAAGAAAGAAAAAGAAAGAAAAACAATTCGTGGTGCTATGGGCAAGTATCTTGGTGAAAACCTCTGTGCAGGCGCCAAGGTAAATAACCGGATCCACTGTCTATCATGTCGATACTACAAATCATCTACCATCCAGCCCACCCATGCACAACATTCCTTCTTTTTCGCCTCCCAATAAAACATGTGTATGATGATGAGTCTTCGCCTAAGTCATGAACAAGAAATGTCCTAGTGAAGCTAAGCTTTTATGCCTCTGTATAAGCTTCAAGAAGTCTTGAGAAACAATCCCAAGTCCATCCTAGTTCTACTCTTGGCAAGAGGTATCATTTGGTCGCAAGGAAGAGACTTGTTAGATTTTGTTAGATCTTTTCATATAAGCTTGCATCTTTTGCCCTACAACTGCCACTATTTACGACTGCCTGGGTTCTTCCATATCTAGGTATGTTATGATAGGTACATACTGGGGCATATTTCATAGTATGGCATGTTTTGGATCCTTCTTGTATAAACCGACGACCTGGTACTAGTGTTTATCAACACTTACCTTCTCGTGTACAAGAGGTATCGGTGTGTTTGAGGGTTTCCTTGCACGAACCCACAACTTTGTATTAGTGTTTCTTAACACTTGCATTGTTGTGTGCAAGAAATTCCTGTTTGTCTGCAAAGTCAGTCCACGCCCTGGGTTTCTCATGGTATCCTAATTTCTATAAGCAATTGTGCAAGTCACTCAGGGCAACATCAAACTAGGTTGGCTCTCCACATTTGTTGTGCACAAAATCTCACCATCATTCCATCAAATCCTAAACTCAATAATCCCATGGAGTTCTCAATTGCCCCCATTTTCGTCCACGGTCTCACATCTCTTATTCTTCTTTCCAAATACCTCACGACTACTTCATATATCTTCCTCATTTATCCCTTCCACCCTAATTTTTCTTCCTCTATTTTTCTTTTTTTTCCTCACATAATCAATTCCGATTCTGATTCATGTCTTATACAGGATGAATCATTCTTGAAACCAGATGATCTGATCATGTCTTATACAGGATGAATCCTTCCTGAAACCAGACACTCTTATCATGTCTTATACAGGATGAATCCTTCCTGAAACTAGACGTTGTGATCGATCATGTCTTATACAAGATGTATCCTTCCTGAAACCAAACGTTGTGATCTGATCATGTCTTATACAGGATGAATCCTTCTTGAAACCAGATGATATGATCATGTCTTATATAGGATGAATCCTTCCTGAAACTAGACGCTCTGATCATGTCTTATACAGGATGAATCCTTCCTAAAACCAGACATTCGTTGTGATCGATCATGTCTTATACAGGATGAATCCTTCCTGAAACGAGACGTTGTGATCAATCATGTCTTATACAGGATGAATCCTTCCTGAAACCAGACGCTCTTATCATGTCATATACAGGATGAATCCTTCCTGAAACCAGATGCTCTTATCATGTCTTATACAGGATGAATCCTTCCTGAAACCAGATGTTGTGATCAATCATGTCTTATACAGGATGAATCCTTCCTGAAACCAGACACTTTGATCATCTTTGTCTTATACAGGATGAATTCTTCTTGAAACCAGACTGAATCTAGATCTTATCAATCGAATCAAATCAAATCTATCAGGATATCAATTTCGCAAAACTCCAAAGATCAAATACCTCAATTGATCTCCTGAGGGGGCATCACCATACCGTAATCTATAAATCAAGAGCTAGGGCATCCTATCAAACCAATATCAGCATCAAAACAAGATTATTCTTTGAATCAATGTGTCATCACACCTCGCTTCAAAGAGGGGCAAAATGTAGACACTTAAAAATAATTATTTTAATTATTTTTAATTCCTCACATAATTAATTAATTAATTATGTTAATTAAAATTATTCTCAATATTAATTAAATATAATTAATATTGTCACTATAGCATATGATTTATTTTTAATAAATCAATCCCTTTCTTTATTCTTCTAAAAAATCAAATCCTCACAAATCTTCCTCTTAGCTCAATTAATTAGTTAACCTACATGATTCCTACCAATCATCTTCTTAATTCATCATTAACCTAATAAATTCTTCTAGAAACTCCCTAAACTCACTTAACATTATTCTTCTAATTTTTTATTCCCTCCACTCATTCTCTCTCCTAGTTAAATTCTCCTACAAATATAAATTCCACCTAACATTTCCTCTAATCCCCCTCCTAATGAGTCGTTAATGGCTAATCATCATGATTAGCCACAAAGTCAACTCTTTGCCCTTTCATCCAGCCACTAGCTTTAAATGCTCTTTTTCTAGATGAATATAAGATTTTCAAAATCTCACATTCCTCTAGGCATTTCCCTCTCCCAAGGAATTTTTAATTCCTTTTTATTCTTCTAATCCCCATAATATCCATTTTTGGAGAATTTTTAATTCTTCCAATGCATCTTGTAGAGTGTGGAGATATGAAATGCCTTTAGGGCATATTTCTTGGTCTCCACACCCGCTCTTGGAGCTTGTGTGATCTCACAAGTAAATCATAGCCCCTCATCTCGAATTCATCCTAGCCATTCGTTTTCCTCTCCTCTTCCTATAAAATAGGGCTCCATCCCTTCATTCAGAACATCTTGAAATCCAGTAAGCTTATGCTGCCCTTTTGAGCCCAGGAAATCATCTTGGCAACTTGATCATCTCATCCTTATCATTCATCCTTATCATTTGTGCACAATATTGGAGAGACATCCACATCCAACAATCAAAGGAGCACATCAAGTGGAGCATTATCAAGGGGCGCCTTCACTTCATCAAGCTCAATCCGAAGGAGAAGGTAAAATAGCAAGGTGAAAAGGTCTTTTTATGATATTTTAGCATTCTGCATGTTTATTTCGTTATGTTTTGATCAATTTACCTTTCAAATATGTTTTTCCCTCTTCAATATCATAGCACAGAATACCGATTGGTATCGGTTTACATTAAAATTAATGCACTCCAATTAATATCGGTTAACATATTAACTATGAACATCGATTGTTATCGGGCTTAACCAATGCACTCTGATTAATATCGGTTAATATATTAACTATGAACATTGATTGTTATCGGGCTTAACTAATACATACCGATTAGTATCAGTTGTCGTGCATATGATAGACATGTCAATTAAGTATCAGGTGGTTTGTTAAGTGATATACACCGATTTAGGTTTCTATCCTCCTCCTTTGTTGACATCCCCTCCCCCATTGTCTAATATATCTATGACTTTTCCAACAACTTTTAATATCACAACAAGAGATAATTTTGTATGAGTTTCTTAAAGCCAACTTTATTACTCTCCCCTTGAAAAATAGAAGAAAAAACCATAAACAAAATTAGGACAATCCTTTTTTCAAGCATCATCAACTATTCAACTAATGAATGTCATGATTTGGAGATTAAAATTCAACAACTTATTGTAGTTCTAGTAACATTTAAATAATAGGTGATAATGAGTTATACACTCATCACATCCCTTCTAAATGATATTTATAACCTATTATGTTTTTATCTTGCTATATGACATTGGTAGCTTAATTACCTATTAGGGGCTCATTGCCATTCATGGTACTATGATTTCATGTGCAATCATACTCGGGAGGCAACGTAATAGCCTAGTTCTTCTTGTCTCTATATTGTGGAGCAAGAATAATAGTTGTCAATTGTTCCTCTATTTTAAGGATCCACTTTACCTTTGTTGATTTTTATCTTTTACAACTTGATATCCTTTCTTGCATAGAATTGTCCTGAATCCAAATTCTCTCCTTGCTTGGACGTGTGTGTTCCTTGATTAGGACCTCTTTCATTCTATTGTAGGTAAATAAACAAAGACATCGACCTCTCCTCTCTACTTATACACAAAATGGCTAATTGAAACCACTTCATATACACAAAATGTCTCCTTGCACTGATCGAGCCTCAACACGATGCCTATCATTCATAAGCTCAAGGTGGTTGCTTTCATGCTCAATAAAAATATGATCAAAACTTTTTGTAGTTTCACCACCATCATAATATCATTTTGCTATTGTTAAAATCATACATCCTCATGCTATGTTGGCAATTCATCAGACTCTTCAATTTATTCACTCTTTATATGTTAGTGACTACCTTTAACTTATGAACCTTCAAATAAATCATCATAATGACCCCTTCACTATCTTGTGTTGAATGAAAATCCTTCAAGTGGACTGCATTGTATAGGAATTTGGTGTGGATATTTCATTCTTTCCTTGATTTGCCATTTTTTATTGTTCCACCCTACAATTTTGTATTTGAGGTATGTAAAATAGTTGTTCTATAGATTTTTTTTTATCTCTCTGCATTCTTTTGGTTGCCTTCATTTAAATTATGTAATGTTTCCATAATATCTCTTTTACAACTATCTCTTCCTTTCTTTTGCAATTAAGAGATCACTTGAATTGTAGGTAGACCCCTTCAAATGATAGGGTAGGCTTCCTTTTATACCTAATATATGTCGTGAAAGCATTTTATCCTGATGGAATTAAATTAAAGTACTTTATCTTCTATCTGGTATTGGTGGAGCAGAGGTTGCATTGCATTGACCTAGGATACATATTTCCGCAGATACAACACAAGTTAAATGTATCCTAGATCGATGCAAAGCAACCTCTGCTCCAGAGATCACCAGAAAATAGAGAAAGAAATTTAATTTAATGCCATCAGGATAAAAGGCTTTCAAGACAGATAAATGGTATGCAATTGTATCTATTTGGAATGCATTGCCCAAATAGTGCAATCAATCAGTCACCTTTGAAAAGAAAGTGGTATGATGAAATATTTGGGCATAAAATAGATGAAATGCACTCCATACTACTGCTGCACAATATTTTGGTTGATGATATTTTTAAAATAGTAGAGGAAGGTGTATGGAACAACCAAATTCTTATCATTATAAACAATGAATATTTTAAGATCCTTTTATGATGTGTAAGTTGAGAATATTTTATGAAAGGTCCCTAAATGATTACACTTTAAACTGATTTTAGCAATGACTATCAGATGTAGACAAATGAATGATTTTTGGATTAGGATGGTACACATAATCTACTATCAAAAGGTTGTAAAAAATTCTTGGGACTAGGAGGTGTGAAATGGCCTACTCTTATGCTTTTCATGCCATCAAAATTTGAGTTTGATTGTCATCATTTACTATGCCAAATTCTTCACATGTATCTCCTGAATCAATTTCCTACACACAAAATGACAAAAAAATAGGTTTGTTGATGGGGGATTTCCTAGGTCAAACCTCGGGTTGTGAATTAACCTTGAAGTATAATGTTTTCCTTTTGAGGGAAAGGATAGATCTAATCTAAAAATGCTTAAAATTGAACATGATACCTTGATGAATATTTCTTGAATCCTCACACAAGGTTTTAGGATGTCATGTAGACTGTTGATCATGAATGTTGTGCTTTAACTTGTGATGCAGAGGAAGGGTGTGATAAATGAACCTTTAATATTTATAAGGGAAATACAAGGTCCAAACCCCTAGGCCTACTAGCACCCAAATGGCTCAAATAGGTCAAATGCAAACCAACACTTTTTCAAATGATTCAAAAGGTATGGAATGTTTGTACTACCTCCAAATAAGTTTCTTTAATCGGTTTTGTGGTTCCAAGAACTTTTCTAACTGCAAAGCCCTCTTTTTAGCCTTCTAGCTATAGTTGCCCAATTAGCCCTCCAACGAGAAAATGAATTTTTCCCAAACAAATAAACAAAAAATTTTGATATAAAGACACCAATTTGTCTTCTCTTAAACATACCAAAATATGGCATATGGTTGCTTTGGAAAGTATATGCTATCTTGTAACTATGTACTATTTTTGGACTCCAAAAATGACAATTTTACAAAGGAAGTATATAATGTTTTAACTCCCTGACTTCTAGACTCTCAAAAGTCATCCAATATGATTCAAAACTAAGGAAAATGCAATTATTTACAAGGTTTAACCTTCTTAGATGCAAAATCTCTTATTTAGCCTCTCACAAACCCTTAAAAGTAGGGTTTCTCATATACCCCTCTTCCAAACACTATACCATCCAAATGATGATGGATTCACCTTTAATTTGAAATTTATAAAAACTTTCAATCATAAAATGTGGCCCTCCTTAAGGCAGATTTGCTACTGTTGCTCCTTAGCAAGCAATTTCTCCACTCTTACATTCGTTGTTTTGGTGATCACCCCGGTTCTCCACCCAATCTGCACATCAACATGTTATTAATTTATTGTACATATTAGAGGAGTGTCATCCCATGAATATTAGGCCTTTTACATTCATGGAATGACCATTCTCATTGTAAATCGACCAAATCAAATGCCAAATTGCACAAATCTTTTAGAACAGTCAATGCAACTAGTCTAAAGTCTAAGACAAATGGATTATCAATGCATCTTCCCTGGAAATAATATGTTCAAGGTCTCTTCAATGCATTAGGAATTCAAATACACACTCAAGACAAAGTTACCATAAGCCAAAACACCAAAAAAAAAATTCAAGAAAACAAAAATTTGCTGTTATTGCTTGTCCCAGTCCGTACACCAGCATTCTCTGCCGTACAAAGCATTACATCAACCATTTGATCAAAAACTCTTAATTTCTGACACACAAGGTCATGAAATGATTTATTGAACTTTCCTAAACTCTTCTAGACTCCCTAAGCCATAAATTCCTATTACATCTTTTTGTTGGTCCTAAGGTCCTTACCAAGCTCTTTAGGATAAATTACAAACTTATTACAATTTTCATCATTAAAGGCCATAATGGACCGTAAGACATCATAATTGATTGGATCTTCACTCCTAAGACCTTCAAAAGTATTTAATGGCTTCATTGAGTCCTTTGGTCTTCCAAATGCACCTGCACCAACTTGAATTCTCCTTCAATGCTTGATGAATGCTTGATTGCTTGTTCACTTGGAATTGAATTGATTTTATAATTAAGAGATCACTTGAATTGTAGGTAGACCCCTTCAAATGACAGGATAGGCTTCCTTTTATACCTAATGTGTCTTGAAAGCATTTTATATTGATGGCATTAAATTAAAGTACTTTCTCTTCTATTTGGTATTGGTGGAGCAGAGGTTGCATTGCATCGACCTATGCTACATATTTCTGCAGATACAACACAAGTTAAATGTATCCCAGGTCGATGCAAAGCAACCTCTTCTCCAAAGATCACCAGAAAATAGAGAAAGAACTTTAATTTAATGCCATCAGGATAAAAGGC
Source organism: Cryptomeria japonica (assembly GCF_030272615.1). Classification (NCBI taxonomy): domain Eukaryota; kingdom Viridiplantae; phylum Streptophyta; class Pinopsida; order Cupressales; family Cupressaceae; genus Cryptomeria; species Cryptomeria japonica. Next base: position 408,099,466 of record NC_081414.1, on the reverse strand, counting down.
TTTCAAGACAAATAAAATTTGAGTTTGATTGTCATCACTTACTTTTCCAAATTCTTCACACGTAACTCCTGAATCAATTTCCTACACACAAAATGATGAATATACCTTGAAGTGTGCAATATGGAAGGTTTGTATTCTTAATCTCCTGCCCATTTCTTAATTTAAAAGATTATATCTTTATTAAATATCTCCTCTATTTTTGGAGGTAGACATCTTTAGGAAAAGATCTCTTCCTCCCTCTTTAAAATGATCCCTTTAGATTAGATGGACCTTAAGTGATTGTCTCCCTTGCATATGATTTGTTTGGGTGATAAACTTCACCATTCTACTCACAAGAATTTTATCAAGTCTCAAATATAGGGAAACAAAAGGCTTCAAATAGAAAACTTGTACATGCAACTAAATCCATTGACTAATGAGAAGAACAAAATTAAGAAACGGTTCGATCATCTGAGAGATGTTGTAGACTTGCAACTCACCAGCTAATTAGTTTTTGCGGGTAATAATTTTTTTTGTTTTGGTTATGGTTGTGGTGTTTGTAGGGAGACATTTACAAATTTATATCTATTTTCACTATTTAATGATTTATGGGTTTGTAATGGTAATTTAATGTTCTTTCATATTTTTGTATATATTTTTTATAATAGCCTATTATATTGATTTGTTCTATTATGGATAATAGTGTGGGTCAGATGGCTTTGCCATCGGTGCATGAAAGCATTGCATGCATTCTACATTTAAAAATTACATGAAACATTTTTAATTTATTTGATTCAGTGTTATTTGAAAAAAAGTTTATCAATGATTATTCCTTTCTCTAAGAATTGGATCTAGGATCTTTCCGTTAGATAATATGTAACATCTAATGACTAAATCTTTTCTTTACAAATGATTATTTTATTTAATTATCAGCTACGTGTGAATTAAAATTTATATCTATATGGAAGAAGAACATACAAGCTGAAGACTCATGTGCAAGTAAATTTCCTAAAAGAAAGCAAGCATGCTTATCTTGAATGACATGAAAACAAGCTCATCAACTGCCTAAAAGAGAGCAATTGGATAAAAGAATAGGAAAGTGTTAAAGGGTGATAAATACATAGAGAGTATGCAATACAAACAAACAATGTCTGGAGTGTGTGATATGACGTCTCTAATTTATGTCCGGAGGGACTAACTGGTTTTGGAGTTCTCGCAAAACCTATTGGGCCACGCTTGGAGGAAATCAATGTGTTCATGCAAGGAGCACCTTTTTTCTATTATGATAATGATGCTTTTGCACTGAAGGATATTTGGAAGGCAATATCCAAAAATTTCTATAGTGTGGAACCAGAGTTGGTAGACTCGAAGTAATTTTCAGCTTTCAAAAGACCAAGAGGTTATGTACACAATCTCCCAATCGAAGGGCGATTTCAAGCATTACCTCTCCCCCTCATGACTATTTAGGAGGCACTTTCTCAGACAAAGGACTATTGGCCTCCATGGGATCAAAGAAAAAAATTGAAGCATAGACTCTAGACGATGTGGTGGTGTCCTTCATGAAGAACTTTGCACTATAATTGAAAATTCACGAGGGAAACTGCAAGATAGTGAACAAAAATACATTCTTGAAAAGTGCAAAGAATGGAACTTGGTTTGGGTGGGGCTAGATTAGGTGGATCCTCTAGAGGTTGACGAGGTAGAAATAATATTAGGATTTGAAAAAGATCACATTCGTGGAACTTCGTGTGCGATTGATCGATTGCACTGTTTGGGTAATGCATTCCAAATAGATACAGTTGCATACCATTTATCTGTCTTGATTAAAGCCTTTTATCCTAATGGGATTAAATTAAAGTACTTTCTCTTCTATCTCGTATTGGTGGAGAAGAGGTTGCATTGCATCGACCTAAAATACATATTTCCGCAGATACAACACAAGTTAAATGTATCTTAGGTCGATGCAAAGCAACCTCTACTACAGAGATCACCAAAAAATAGAGAAAGAACTTTAATTTAATGCCATCAGGATAAAAGGATTTGAAAATCTGAGTGACAATATCTCTCTCTTCTGCAAGAACTCAAAAAAAGTTAAAATAATGCTTACAGTGAAAAATAAGAACTAACTTGACAAAACCCTGAAATCTAGCCACTAGATTTTCTCAAAAAGAGGTCATAATGTGTGAAAAATTCATGCAAGACTATGTCAACCATAATGAGTCACAAAATTGCACTTAATACACTCCAACTGCCACTAAAAATGCTCCTAGATCCTCTCAAAATGTTTTGCCACCTCTCCCTATATCCTTGGCACAAGTTTGACACATCTTCAAACACTTGGCATAAGTCAAAAATTCAAACTAGAATCCTTTTATGACTTGGCCTCTTCTCTACACATGGCAAAAATACATTAAGTATTCTTTGACACCAAGCTGAAATAATAATCCACCTCTTCTACTTGCATTTAAAATAGCAACCTTGACTTGGTGATTTATAAAACATCACTAGTCAAGTGCTTTGCACTTCAAACCAAATGCAAAATCACAAGAGAGTTCAAACACTTGAGAGTCAAAACAAAACCAGGTCATAAAGACCCCACCATGCATGCATAAGGTAAAACATTGCAAGGCATAAATATTGCAAGTCTTAGTCCCAGATATACATTAATTGGCTTGTGATATTTTTTGTTTTTAAATAAGAAAGAAAAAAAAACATAAATGCCTAAGTTTTATCGGCCTTTTAAGGTAAATGAAAACCCTATCCGCTCATTATTCTCTTCGACATTTGGTATTCTCTTCTCTCTATTGTATGAAGCCACTATGAGGGTTTGAAGCTTGAGGGAACTCCATTTGCTATGGTTTCTGGACATCTGATGAAGATTTTCACTAGAAATATGAGGTAAGCTTACTTCCTATGCAAATCTGATCTTTAATTATCTTTTGACGCTCTAAGTTTGATGCTCGACTAGAGCTCTATTCCTGTACATTTTTTGGCAGATACTATTTTGCAAGTGAAATGCAAAGACTAATTTTTATTTTGTTGGCCATTTCTTATGGATTTTAAAACTAATGACTGATTTTAATTCCATACAAGGTTTTTCTGTTGTAATGTGAAATTTCTTATGTGACTTTCCTTATTGACTACTATTGATGACATTACAAGGGTTGTAACTTTGTTAGAAATTCATCTTTACTGTGTGAAGCCACTATTTTGATCTTAGACAACTCTCTATTAATATTCGCAAAGTTTTTGTGCCCTTTATTTACTATGTCAACTATGAATCTGATTATGATCATTGTCTTATATGGGTTCTGAATCTATCATGGCATATTTATTTCATTAGCTTTCCTTTGATATTCCTCAGAGATCTTTGATGGCTTCATTTGTAGATGCTTGATCTCTTTTGTGACTAGGTTTTTTAAACCCAAATCCTCACTATTGTTCTCATAACTTAAAAAATTTATGAATATCCTTTTTTTGATGTGACCAAGTGTCCTGCATGGAAAGTTTGACAGAAGTTTGACACAAAGAAGATAGTGCCGCAGATTATAAGAGAAATTCCAGCTATTTTCATAGTTTCCCTATCTATATCAAGATTTAACTTTTTCTCTTAATAGATCATATGTACTACCTAACCAAGATCATGATAAAGAAAAAATTGTTAGCAAGAAAAGTGGGGAATCACTGACCATAGTTTAGAGCCCCAAGTATTCTCTATGTGTATTTACACCCCAAAATCAGTAGTAGTAGAAGGATAGGAGGTTAGCATATGATGCAAAATAGACATGTTAATAGAATAATAAACAAACAAAAATTAAGTAGCATTCATATCATAACGCATGTAGTAACCATCTTCTAGACATTGATATAAACTACAAATAATAGTAGAGTCCAATATAAATGTCTTGTTTATGGTGAGTGGCAAACTTTCATGTTTAATGTAATTTAACCTTGCAAGGTACTTAGTTCATATTATTAGCATGTGCCATAGTTTGGCATTGGTTTAGAGAAGCTTTGTTATGCCCACATTTATGAACGAACATAAATGTCAAAAAAAAATATATATATCTATTATGTTTTTGTTGTACTTCACACGATGGTGTGTTGTGCACACTCAAGATCATTGATCATGCAACATGTTGAAGAATACACTATATTAAACAAGAGAAGAGAATTCAAAATAAATGGTTGACATGAAACCCATTTTCCTTCATCTTACAAACGAAATGGTAACTAGATTAAGAAGTGATCAAGGGAAAACCCTCATCGCTATATACCCTTTGGTTTTCTATATGCAAATGTTTTGTTTCTGTCTTAATGATAAAAACTAGGTTAATGCATTAAATTAAATGCTTAATCATATTAGCAATATTATATAAAGTCATGTAAATAATTAATTAAGAACACTAAAATTCATTATCTTATCACCAAAGCCCAATTGAAAGAAAATTATAACTTTATTGTAACACATACCTAATTACTAATCTAAAATTGTCACTAAAATGCAAGAAAAGGATCTAACAAAATATGAAAGAAATTTAATAAAAAACAAAACATCTATTTTGAATTAATATTTAAAAACTTGAAATGATTTAAAAAACACCATATATGATATATTGTGTACTATGTATGGTCTCTAATTGGTGACAAATATTGAGATGTCATTGATGATATGATGATTGGTTGGAGAGAGTGGTTGTTGTAGTAAAGGAGATGTATATTGCCTTTGATCATATGGATTTTTAGAAATATGGGAGATCATGTTGTTTCTACAGATGACGATTCATTCTTATGGTATCTACCTATTTGTTGTTGATCAGTATGATATGCTACTTGGTGCTAGGTGTTGTCATTCTTGCCACATGGTTTAATTAAATGAAGATTGTTAGATTATTAATAAATGACTGTGGGTAGCATAGACTAATCTCAAGTATTTATATAAATGGTTGTGGGTTGTTCATCTAGAAGATATGTTTTGGGTTGACTAGTGATGCGCTCCTTGGTGTATTTACACATTACCTTGTTGTCAACCTTTGAGGATGTGTGTTAGCATGTGAATCATTTTAAAATTCTTAGAAATAAGTCATATGATATTTTTAGGTCCTCTCTATCTCTTAGATTCAACCACTTTCATCACATTTGTGTTTTGGTGACCACCTTAATAGGACTCCTGTTTGTCCTTTGTTTCGACTGACCTAATTGATGTTTGCAATGAAGAAGATGGTAAATATGGAAGATCAAATTGGTGTTGATGGGTTGGATGAGTGTGTGGATCAATATGTGTACTGTGCTTACATGATTATACCATTTTTAGAAGTTGGTGATGTGAAGAAGTGACAAGGAAAGTGTGTGGCGATTTATGTGAAGTTGGCTACTTGAGACAGATATTCAAGGATAGCTTCATACCTGGAGATTGTTGAAGGTAGCCTATTCATTCTTGATTCATATACCTTTCTCAGGGACAATGAGTCTTTTTTATAAGTTTTGTATCTTTCCCTAAGGTAATACCTCTCCGCCTGCAAGTCCTTTGTATCCCATCCTAGGACACTGTACCTCAACCTGCAAATCCTTTAGGGAGCAATGTGCTTCCTTGGAAATGATCCTAAAAAAATATTGTAATCATTTCACATATTGTGAGTCGACTCTCATCATGGTTTTTCCCTGTTTGTATTTTCCACATAAATTTGGTGTTCTCTTGTGCATGGTGATTCATTGTTTTATCTTTCAGTGCTACTGATAAGAATAAGGTTAAATTGACTGTGGATTGTGAAATAAAGTTTATGTATTTGGTCCGAACTAATTTACCCCCCCTCCTCTTACCCCTAAAGTGAGTTCAACACACACACACACAAATATTCTTACCAAATAACATTAGAAGAATAACATTAATTTTATTGTTTCATTAAATTATTGACAACATTTATGAAATTATAACAAACTTATGTACTACATGTAGACACTAAAAATTGTCCTAAGTCTTTGATGACACTTCTCACTAACTTTTTGTCTAAACTAATTAAATAATTTTTATTATTTAATTACTACAAATATTCTTCTAATTTCCTATGATTAAATAATTCTTAATTATTTAATTATTGTCCTTCTAAACCATTAATTAAATAATCATAATTATTTAATTAATGTTCATCATTATCTCTTTTTGATCAATTCATCTTGATTTTAATTGCCTAATCCTAACTATTCGTCTCCCATAAAATAATTCACTTAATTATTTAATCTCTTTATTCTAAGCTAATTATTCTTCCATGACTAAATAATTATTTTAATTATTTAATCCCTTTCTACAAATTATTTTAATTTATTTAATTACCATGTGTGGGCGAAATAAATAAATTTTGTTTATTTATTTATGACCCCACTTAACTCGTCAATCTCCTTCCACTTATCTCTCCCTCTTTCAAATTTTCATTTCCACTTATCTCTCCCACTTGCCAATTTTCATTTCTACTTATCTCTTCTTATCACCTAAACCTACACCCTCTTGCTAAGCTATCAACGCAACAGGTTTGTGACACATGGGAACACTCCTAGGCCTGTGGGTTGCCTAAAATATGGAGTGAACCTCTAGGGAAAGCTGGTTCTTAAGGGCTTCACCTAATTCTAACTTACTGTAATGATTTTACTAAGTAAAGAGGAAGAAATATTTGCATAAATTAAACCTACAAACTAACAGCTGATGGACCAAATGATACTATGAGATTTGTAAACCAGCTGCATAGACACAACAATCAGTAGAAAAGAAAACTTAGTACACAAAGCTCAAACTTATATTTCCCTTGCATAAATATTTCACAAGAAGGTTAAGTTGCATAAATCCTAGAGGAAGGAAATTTTTCACAACTAAAACAACCATGCAACTTTGACACAACTTATAACTTGCAACTTAAATATAACTCTGCAAAAGGTTCTTGAAATGAGACAAAGCTACTAGGAAAAGAAAGGCTTTCACAAGTAATAACATTAATCACTGATACACACAATGAAATAGATGAATGAGAAGGCTATATCTCTTTTCCTTTATTGATATCTGAGGTGAAATCTGATACACATTATTTGAAAATTTGAGTTACAATATCTCTCTCTTCCACAAGAACTCCAAAAAAGTTAAAATAATGCTTGTGAAAAATAAGAACTAACTTTACAAATGTAGTTGGAAGCATACTTAAGCTTCACTTGAGCAGTTACAAGAAAATAGGAGTCTTAATTTCCTTGGTTGAATTCAACTAAAAAACCCTGAAATCTAGCCACTAGATTTTCTTAAAAAGAGCTCATAATGTGTAAAAAATTCATGCAAGACTATGTCAACCATAATGAGTCACAAAATTGCACTTAATACACTCCAAATGCCACTAAAAATGCTCCTAGATCCTCTCAAAATGTTTTGCCACCTCTCCCTATATCCTTGGCACAAGTTTGACACATCATCAAACACTTGGCATAAGTCAAAAAATCAAACTAGAATCCTTTTATGACTTGGCCTCTTCTCTACACATGGCAAAAATACATTAAGTATTCTTTGACACCAAGCTGAAATAATAATCCACCTCATCTACTTGCATTTAAAATAGCAACCTTGACTTGGTGATTTATAAAACATCACTAGTCAAGTGCTTTGCACTTCAAGCCAAATACAAAATTACAAGAGGGTTCGAACACTTGAGAGTCAAAACAAAACCATGTCATAAAGACCCCACTGTGCATGCATAAGGTAAAACATTACAAGGCATAAATATTGCAAGTCTTAGTCCCTGATATACATTAATTGGGTTGTGATGTTTTTTGTTTTTAAATAAGAAAGAAAAAACAAAACAAATGCCTAAGTTTCATCGGCCTTTTAAGGTAAATGAAAACCCTATCCACTAATTATTCTCTTCGACATTTGGTATTCTCTTCTCTCTACTGTATGAAGCCATTATGAGGGTTTGAAGCTTGAGGGCACTCCATTTGCTATGGTTTCTGGACATTTGATTAAGATTTTCACTGGAATAATGAGGTAAGCTTACTTCCTATGCAAATCTGATGTTTTATTATCTTTTGACGCTCTGAGTTTGATGCTCGACTAGAGCTCTATTGCTATACATTTTTTGGCAGATACTATTTTGCAAGTGAAATGCAAAGACTCATTTTTATTTTGTTGGCCATTTCTCATAGATTTTAAAACTAACGACTGATTTTAATTCCATACAAAGTTTTTTTGTTGTAATGTGAAATTTCTTATGTGACTTTCCTTATTGACTACTATTGATGACATTACAAGGGTTGTAACTTTGTTAGAAATTTGTCTTTACTGTGTGAAGCCACTATTTTAATCTTAGACTGCTCTCTATTAATATTCACAAAGTTTTTGTGCCCTTTGTTTACTATGTCAACTGTGAATCTGATTATGATTATTGTCTGATATTGGTTCTGAATCTATCATGGCATATTTGTTTCATTAGCTTTCCTTTGATATTCCTCAGGGATCTTTGATGGCTTCGTTTGTAGATTCTTGATCTCTTTTGTGACTAGGTTTTTTAAACCCAGATCCTCACTATTGTTCTCATAACTTTAAAAATTTATGAATATCCTTTTTTTGATGTGACCGAGTGTCCTCCATGGAAAGTTTGACAAAAGTCATTTCCTTTGTGTCTCAAATAGAAAGCATACCTTGGATTTTGATATTAGAATGCTTCCTTTCTTAGTCTAAAACAAATCAAATTGCTTCTATGTTGATATAGTTTCCTCATTGTCTTGTTGTGATAACAGAGAGCTATTTGATCTTTGTTTTTCCCTTATACTTACTCCATCATGAGACTTCTTTCTCATTCAATTTCATAAGGCTTTCCTTGTACTGTTGGGCTCATGGATTGGTATCTCTATATTTTCTCATAATGATTTACTTGCTTATATGGCTCATTGATGGGAAAACAACAGTTGATTCTTATATGCCCTTGACTAATCTTGCAACATTGAAGATGGAAGGGACTGTGCTGCCTTGCCTGTGAAAGGCTACTATGATTGTCTTTTTGAACTAATCACTGCACTTTACATACTTGACAATGATAATGTTTGTCTTATTCATCTACCTATGAACCTCATATCTGAAATTATTTTTGGATAGATTTTGTTTTGTGATGGAGCCTTTATGGACTTTTGGACTGTAGATTGCTAAAACAGGTTTAAGACTCATCAAAAATATTTTCCACATGTCTGTCATAGCTACAAAATTCACTTATGGCTATCTTTAATATCATTGGTTGCTCTATCATTAGATGACTTGTGTTCTTAGATTGTCCTCTAACCCATTCACTATTTTGACCCATTCTTCTCTTATATATGACTACACCTTTTTTCCTTATGGCTTGGTAACATCCATTTTTCAATGCTCTTAGGTGATTAGTCAATGTATACTGCAAGCTTCTTTCTCATATATGAAAGGCTATATTTGTCTTGCATAGGGACTGAGATCATTGCATTCCTATATAGAAATGAGTTACCCTTTGACATGTATAAAGAACTCATGTTGCTTCCTTATGACTGCTGAAGGCACTGTTCTTATTTTGACTGTCTTTTCTTCTTAATACTTTGCTTTCATGATCTATGTGCCTTTCAACAATATTGGTGACTGCATAATGTTCTTTTATCTTTACGAATGCTTGATACATGCTATAGATAGTATCATCCTGTGCTAATGACTACTTATTGAGGAAACTCTCTGCCTTTACTGTCTTCTTCAAGACAAATAATATATCTATCTTTGATGCCCTCTGTGATCATGTCTTATACAGGATATAAGATTTTAGCTCTATCTTTTTATTGTTATTTGTAATGAACCATGTAATCTTCCCTTTACATTTTGAGGTTGGAATACCATGTGGCAAGTAGCCTTGATGGCTACTTAATACACTATTATTGTGTGCATCTTATCTTTTGTTTCTTTGCTCCATCTAAAAATTGTCTTGAACTGTGACTGAGTTTGTTGTCTTTTCCTATACATGAATGTTTTGATCACTGTGTTTATTGTCAAAATACTATGTCTTGTGTCTGTTCACTGGCTTGCTTTTGATACTAAGACTTTTCATGCAGTTGGGATTACTTGTATGACCATTTGTATATGTACTCAAGGCTAATAAGACTGCGACTTAAGCTTGTATCTCATTTGATAGGTGGCTACACTAAAACTTTGTGTCTAGGTCTGTAGTATGACTCTTAATCAATCTTTCTTGTTGTTATTGTAGGCTGCATAGGGGCTGAGATCATTGCATTTTATTTCCATATGTCCATTCTTTACTTGATAGTGGTTATTTCATGACATATCTCCGTTACTGCCTTTGATCATTGTTCTCTCTTTACTATGGTCTTAGATGTATTCATAAATAGGCTTTCTGAGGCTTGCATTTGAGGATGACCATCATGATCATTTCTTTGAATGTTCTATGATTGTCCTATGAACTTGATGCCTTTATATAATGGACTGTCACAAACCTGTTATCTTTGCATATCATTGTCATTTGAGAATATTCATTACATGGTTTCTCATGTTAGCATGCTAGGCTCAACCATCATGGGAGCCACATTTCATCCCACATGTTGTATTTGGTTAATCACGAGAACATGATTTTCACTTGTAGCTGCACATGAAGAAAATATGTTAGAAAACAAATGCATTCTTTAGAGGAGTATGATATAATGACTTGACTTTTCTCCTATTTATTATTCAATGTGCATTTGAGTCAGTACATATGCGCATAAGAATAACTATATATAGGATGTTTGAAATCTGTCATTGCTTAGATCTTTATGATCTAACATCATTCTTATTACTCAAATGCAAGCACTAGGAGCTATCTAAAACAACATAAGACACAAAAGACCAGAGGTAAGACACATAGTAGAGCGACACAACGAACCAGTCATTCAGGCAATGACTGGTCTCACTTCTTATTTACATTTGTTTTCTTATTCATGCATATTCTCTCTTTTATTTGCATTGAATAAGTTAGTCTCACGGCTTGTGTGAGACAAGTATACTTTTCTACATTCAATGAAGATTACTTCTTTTCTCTAAAAAGACTTGCATAAATCCTTTCTATGTTACTTGCACTTGTATGAATGCAATAATCTTTTAATGTAATCTTTTTATTTCTATTTATGCACTTGAATGTAATATAGGAAAGATTAAAAAATGTACCTTTTCCTCTTTCAATTTAAAACAATAAGCTCTACTTGATTGAGTTGTAAGTGAAAAACTGGTAACATTTTGGCAACATCTGCTATATGTCTGCCTACTAGACATTAAGACCAGTTGCCTGAGCTTTTTCCATTGGGTATAAAGTCACTTGATAACTGATAATCTTTGAAGCACCTGAGCCTACAACTGTAACTCATCTTCCCTTGCTATTTCATTGAGTATAGGTGTGTAATTTGTGACAGTGAACTAACAACTTCAGTGTCACAAATGATGCATGTGTAATTGATGGATTAGTAGGGGAAACACAAAACACCTTCCTATTACAACATACTGGTATGATTTATTATAGTTATATGGAGGAGATATTTGTTATGTGTGGTAGTGGGTAAATTTATTCACTATTTCATGTGAAGAATACCTTCCTTCAATAACTACAATGCATCATATCAGTATCATCCTTATTGTTCCTTTAGAACTTGTGTGCAAAGCACTTAGGGAAATAAAACTACAACTAAACTACTGTGCATAACACTTGGAGGGAATTTTAAATGCTTCTAACCTATGTCCAACAATTCTTATTGAAAACAAAAAATCCTAAACTAAGTAGTACTCAAATGATCATACCTTAAAACATAGTTTAAGATGTATCCCATTGACTGGGATAGGAAGCATCTCATCATCTAACTTTTACAACTGAAATGCATTATGTTGTTTACACTCTATAATGATAAAAGGTCTGCTCCACATGCTGTCAAATTTAGTATGCTTTCCAGGTCTTCTCTTCGGCTCATCCCATTTGAGAACCAAATCACCTTCTTTGAACACTCTTGGTGTATATTTCTTATCCAAAATTATTTTCACTTGGAGTTGGTGAGATTCCATGTTCTTCATTGCATCATTTCAGGTTTCTTCCAACTCCATCAATTGTGCATATCTGACTACCATTGGATCATCTACTTCCAATATTTCTAACTAGTTTACAATATCAAGTGTTGTAAGCTCAATTGATAAGGGTAGCTTGGCTTCTTTTCCATACACCAACATATAAGGAGAATTTCCAATTGACCTCTTTGGTGTTATTCTATCTTCCCATAGTGTAGATTCCAGCTTGGTGTACCAACCTCTTTGGTTATCATCAATACTTCTCTTGATGATCTTTATCAGATTTTTATTAGTTGACTCAACCAAACCATTACCCCGAGGGTAATAATTTGAAGTAGTACTTAAATATATACCATTTTTAACAGCCCAATCACTTAGTTTTAATCTAACAAAATCCAAAGCATTGTTAGAAATAATGGAATCAGGTACACCAACCTGGTTATTAAATCATTATAGAAGTTTAGAATAGCACCTTCATTAGCTTCTTGCAATGGCACTGCTTCAGTCCATTTGGGAAATAGTCTGTAGCAGTCAAAACCCACTTGTCCCCTACACTAGAAGGTGGATTTATGGCTCTTATAAAATCAATGCCCCATCTCAAAAAGGGTTGTCCCACTTGTATTGGTTGCAAAGGAAGAGCTGGTAGCTTCTCCTTGCTTGCAAATAATGCACACTTAACACATTTTCTGGACCAAGCATAGGCATCTCTAAAAAGGCTTGGCCAATAATAACCATGTCTCATGATTTTCCAAGCTGTAGTTCTAGGTGAAAAATGCCCACCAGTTGGTCCATCATGAAACTCATGTAGTACCTTATCAGTTTGATCTAAATCTATACATCTTAACAAAATTCCATTATGATCTTTTCTGAATAAAATACCATCAACTAGAACAAAAGGAATGGACTGTAGTGTAAAATGTTGGCAAATGCACACTCCAATGAGATATTGTAGGTTATTGAAGGTTTTTTCATTGATGGCAACCTTGCAATCATATGATACCTGCAAGACAATTTACTAGCACCAGCAACAACAGACTCTAGACCGACACATAGAACACCGATAGTAAAAGGAAGTATACCGGCACCCAGGTCGACAAGAATTTTGTTTATAATATATTTTGTAATTAATTCTAAAATCATTATAAGATGACTTGGCAAGTTGTAAAATGACTCATATATGTATGAGATCATTATAGAACATTTTGTAAGCAAGAAGATAGGCGAAATAAGACAGACCTATTATGTGAATTATAGGTTAAGGGTTTATGTATGAAGCAGAGCTAAAACCGGTACTGGATCTGGCATAGTAGATGCTATTTTGAAGCAGTATAAGACATTGGATTTGCATAATCCATTTTGTAAGTCAGTGAGACTTCCCATTTTGTAATTGAGCAGTGAGCTCTAGGCACTTGGCCTTCCTGCATGTGTAGGCCCCTATTGTAGCAGTAATATTCTCTTATTGGCCAGTAAGTGAATATTGTGGGTCGCAAATCCTACCGAGGTTTTTCCCACACCGGGTTTTCTCATTAAACTACTGTGTTATGGTGTTCTTTTCATGTGGTTGATGTTATCTCTGTTTATTGCATTACTTTTTGTTTACCGGTATACAATATTGATATGCTTTGCATGTTTTAAGTTAAGAAAATTACATAATCGGTTAGATATTGATTCACCCCCCCCCCCCCTCTCAGCATCTTTGGGAATCCTAACAATTGGTATTAGAGCCTGGTCCTCTATTTTCAGAAGCCTAACAACTTGAGGAAGATCTTGACACTGACAGAGATGGAAAACTTGATGAAGCAATTAGAAGCATCTCTCTCAGAATATGATACAAAAAAGTTGAAAAATATCAAACTTGAAGATGATCTAAAAGCTGCACAGGATATTATTCAAGCACTTTAAGAAAATCTTACCATTGCAAGAAACAAGAGAAGAGAACTTTGTGAAAAGATGCAAAATGAGAATGATGAAAAGGAAACTCTTAGTGATCTGATGAATAAGCTGAAATAAGAAAACATGACAACAAAGAATGAGATGCAGTATATGACTATGAGATTTTGTAAAGAAATTGAAGATAGAAAGAAGAATGAAGAAGACTTGACTAGAAGACTGAATGATGCTGCAAATGAAAACACAAGACTTAGTTATGAAACTGATATGTTGAAGACAAATCTGATGCATGCAAAAAATAACTCAAATGAACTCATGAGACAAAAAGGTATCTTGGAAAGAGAACTGGCTACTGCAAATCAACACAAGGAAAAATTCAAGAAAAGCTCAGAAGAACTTGGTGACTTGCTAAAAAATCAAAAACCAAATGGTGACACTAATGGCCTTGGCTTTGAAGCTGGTGAAAGCTCCGGTACTGCAAACACACATGATCATAGAAAACCGGTAAGACAACCTACTGCTTATAAATTTAATGGCAAATGCTTTAACTGTAACAAATATGGTCATAGAGAAAATTAGTGTAGATCTAGAAATTATCAGAACACTAATACACCCACCGGTCAATGCTCCAAATGCAACAAAGTTGGTCATAATTCAGAAAATTACAGAATGAATGTAAGATGTTATGTTTGTGGAAGATTTGGACACTTATCTAATTAGTGTAGAACACAAACCGGCATAGGATATGGGAAAGCTATTCAGAAAAACAATGTGACCTATTATGTTTGCAATAGGATTGGACATATTACAAAATTCTGCAAAAGTAAGGCATCACTGACAAGTAATAATGGTGCTAGTTTGAAAGGTAAATAAAAGGTTGAAGAGGTAAAGCAAGAATTCTCAGAACAATGGATTAGAAAGTCAGATCTAAATGTTGATAGGAATTCTCCTCCACCGGCAGAACAGAGTAATACTCCACTGGTAGAATAGAGTAACACTCCACCGACAGGAGACTCTTCATCTAACTGAAGAAAATTCCTTTGAGGGTTTAGCAACCAAATGTGAAACATGCTATTATTCACTCTGTTGATGGTGAAAAGTTGAAATTACTTCTATATCGGTAGATAAGTTAAGACATTACTTAACCGACAAGCATTAAATGTGGTGGTTGGCAAAATTAACATTATAAAACAAGTGTTTTGGCTCCATTTTCATTTCATTGAGCATTCAAATCTTTGAGAGCGCAAAAATTCCTGAGCGAAGGCATTCCAAGAAAAGAAGTGAAGCAATTCATCAAGTAATCATTCCTTAAGGTAGATAAAGGTATTTATAACCATGGCTTCTTTATCTGCTCCTGAATTCATTGCAAACCCTACTGTTGCCAAAGTTATTAAATGCCCTAGACCCGTATTCCAATTAGTTCCTAAAATTGCCAAGAAAGATGATAACATTGGTGCATTTTCTAAAATTCCTAAGGGAGTAGTTTTTGCTGAAGACCCTAGAATGTATACATTTTCATATAGAGGAATTAGGTGTTGAGGAAATTAAGAATATATATAAATCTATAATTTGTGATGAATCCAGAAATATCAAACCTGAACACAAGATACTTGAAACCCTAGGTTTCACTAAAATTCTCAGTATCTCGGATTTTCCCAAGGATGTTATAAGGATAGTACTAAGCAGGGTATGTGGTGAATTCTTCTGGTTGGACTCAGTTCACAAAATTACTAAAGAAGCAGTAAAGGCTGTGACAGGGTTACCTTCCACTGGTAACAGACCTAACAAATCAAAGAAGGTCTCAAATGACCTAGTGATAAACCTAACCAGTGCAACATCTGATAAGAGATCTTTAAGGGTAAATGATGTAACAAATATCAATGTCAAATTCATCAGTATGATCTTAGGCTAAAAAACTACACATATAAATAGGTTAAACTCAATCTCTAGCCTATGCATTAAAAGTGCCTATGATGTGATTAATAATAATGCAAGAATAGATGAGTGCAAATGGCTTAAAGAAGAACTGATTGACAATTTGGGAAAGATAAAGAAAGACAAAAAGGGAACATTCAGATTTGGAAACCTACTTGTTTGTCTAATGCTACACATAACCAAACAAGTACTTGATATTGGTATTAAAAATTTTGGTTTTGATATACCGGTAGGCAAACAGTTGTTAGATTTACTGAACAACATGGGAGAGAACAGAGAAAAGAACATAAATAAGTATTTTCAGGCATTGAAGGCCCGAATGAAGACCAAAGTTAGATTGTCACAAGAAATTGTGGACAAGTATAAGGATGAAATCTATTTTGTAATAAAGAAGGATGAAATTTAGATGGAGGAAGTTATCCCAAGAACCATCTGGGTTACTGAAATGGGGTATGAAACTAATGACCACATAATAGAAACATATGCAAAAGCCCTCCTAGAAGCACCTAAGGAACCTAAGGAACCTAAAGAAGAGGTATTTGGCAGTACTGAGACTATTGAAAAACAAATTCAATCCAAGAAAAATGTTAAAAAGGTTGAGGCAACAGTTAGAAAAGGATCCAGGCAAGCAAAAGCTATTAAGGAAGATGTACTTAAACAAAGTGATATTACTGAAGATGAGTTAGAAACACTTCAACCGGAAATTCACCTTTCACCAGTTGGAACTTCTTAAGAAAGTGACATACCAGCTGCATTCAAAAGAGTTGCAAGAAAAAGGAAATCTTCACCAGTATCTTCACCTTCTCCTAGAAGAACAAGATAGAAACAATAGGCAGTAAGGCCCCCAACAAAGAAATTAACTCCGAAGAAGAAAAAGGTGACTCCTAAGAAGAAGTCTATAACTCCTATTTATAAATTACTAGATGAAATTATTGAGGATGGTAAATTGAAAAATATCAGCAAAATGTATAACACATTATCAGATGATGACAAAGATAAAGTAGATAACAGTGTAATATTGCACTTAGATTTTTTTAAGAAATTTTTGATGCAAGTTGTTGATGAAATACCGACATATCTCTACAACAGACTTGAAGCTAGGAGAGTAGGTATTATTGAACTTGATAAGAAAATAAAAATTGAAAAATTACTTGTTGTAAATCCTGTCAACTCACTTGATGAGATAGATAAATTAATCTTAGAGGCTAACCAGTCAGTATTTTTAGCTACTCACCGACATGTAGCACTAATGGCAGGGAGAGTGAATGAGGTAAGAGAAGAAACAACTAATGCATGGGACATATTCCTTGTAGAGAAGGAAAAGCAGGAAGAGTATCGAAGCCCTAAACCCATCAAAGTATATCAAAAGGATAAGGGAAAAGGAAAGGTTGGTGGACCACCCAGCATAAAAATAACAGACAACTTAACCCCACCACCTCTCGATACTCCACTGGCAGTTACTACTAACAATCAATCGGCTAGTGAGAGTATGGACATACCACATGAGGACGAAAATCCTAATTCTGAGGTGCTATATACAATGAACATTGACACTCAGAAAGTCAATATTGTGGTAGATAAGGAATCAACAAGGAAAATAGATGTGGCAATTGGGCCACCGACAATAGGTAGCACTAAAGAAAAACTGGCAGTGGACAACATTGAGAAACAGGCAGAGCAACAGGCTCCATCATAGGAACAGGTTCATGCAGAGACAGTGCCACCAACAACAGCTGAGCAACCCAAGCCTTTTCTTAGAGAAATGCAAACACAAACTAACCTACCAGAGGTCACTACAAGCAAATAAATTACTCACACTGGTGGAATATAGATTGTCGGTTCTTCCATTGCAAAAATCGGACCAACAAATGTGATAAAAGTTGTTTTGGATTCTATCAAGAAAATAACAGAGTGTAGCTCACAAGCATACAAAGCTATCGATGATACAATCCCAATTTTGAAAATGATAGCACCCAAATGTAATGTGGATAATAAAGATTCTTTGAATCAACTTGACACATTGTCTAAGTATATTACTGACAACATTGTGACAATTGAAAAAATAAATGAGGAAGCATTCAAAGAGAAACTAGAGAAGGAAAAACACAAATTATTTGAAGAGGAAATAAATAAGTGCATGAGACAATTTGACACTCTTTTACCGGCACTATGTAATACACTAAAAGAGTTTAAAACTTTGTACAGAGATACATGCAAAACAAACTTCTTGACAGTAGATATAGACAAGAAGATCAACAAAGTACAAGAAGAAATAAATAAATTAGTTGACAACTTCATTAATTCATCTGAACCATTATCAGTTTTTGAGCAAAAAACAATAGGTTTTGAGGAGGAACTTCTAAAATTGGAAAGAGAGAAGGAAAGTATAAAAGGAAAGGCAAAAGATCTAAAATGGAAACTTAGTCCAAGATTGGACTACCTTGCCTCCTTAAGAAATGAGATATCTGAGGCTCTAGTTCAAAGACAGAAAACACGAGAACAACAAATGCAACACCTCACCGGTACAATTCAAAGGACAAAGGCCGCATTAAAGGACAGTGAGCGGTTCACTAAGAGCCTGAATCTGGTATTGGTAGACCTTTTTCAGATTGTAACCAACCGGTTACAAGGATGAAGCTGGAAACCACACTCAATTAACACTTTGACAACCTTTGTCATTGATGCTAAAGGGGGACTAGTGGTAATGAGAAAAATAATTAGCAAATGGATCATCAGCTCAGGGGGAGCACATATTTTTTGGTACACAATTTTTGACAATTCTGGCAGATTCTTTTTGGATGACACTTTTTGGATTTTTCTCATGAGTGTTGCCATCAATGCCAAAGGGGGAGATTGTTGGCAAATGCACACTCCAATGAGATATTGTAGGTGATTGAAGGTTTTGTCATTGATGGAAACCTTGCAATCATATGATACCAGCAAGACAATTTACCAGCACCAACAACAATAGACTCTACACTAGCACATAGAACACCGACAGTAAAAGGAAGTATACCGACACCCAGGCCGATAGGAATTTTGTTTATAATATATTTTGTAATTAATTGTAAAATCATTATAAGCCGACTTGGCAAGTTGTAAAATGACTCATATATGTATGAGATCATTATAGAACATTTTGTAAGCAAGAAGATAGGCGAAATAAGGTAGACCTATTATGCAAATTATAGGTTAAGGGTTTATGTATGAAGCAGAGCTAAAACCGGTACTGGATCTAACATGGTAGATGCTATTTTGAAGCATTACAAGACATTGGATTTGCATAATCCATTTTGTAAGTCAGTGAGACTTCCCATTTTGTAATTGAGCAGTGAGCTCTAGGCACTTGGCCTTCTTGCATGTGCAGGCCCCTATTGTAGAAGTAATATTCTCTTATTGGCCAATAAGTGAATATTGTGGGTCACAAATCCCACTGAGGTTTTTCCCACACCCGGTTTCCTCGTTAAACTACTATGTTATGGTGTGCTTTTCATGTGGTTGATGTTATCTCTGTTTATTGCATTACTTTTTTTTTACCAGTATACAATATTGATATGCTTTGCATGTTTTAAGTTAAGAAAATTATATAATCAGTTAGACACTGATTCACCCCCCCTCTCAGTATCTTTGGGAATCCTAACATAAAATACCTTCTCTTTTCCTTTTCCATCCCCTGAGGATACTCACCATTTAGTGGAAAATGAATTATCTCCTGCATCCAATTGTTTTCTGCTACAGGAACAGTTGTTTGTACCTCATCTTGAATAACTAAAAGAGCTTCCTTATTAAAAATTTCTCACTCACTTGAATGATTAGCCATCTATTCACAAATACCTTTTCCCCTTATCAACTTAGTTACCTTGATTTTAATGTCATACTCCATGACTTTAGTAATCCAGCATGCTCTCTTCTCACCCAGATCTTTGCTCAACAAGAAATCTTTAATAACATTATGTGCAACTAGAAAAGTAACCTTGTTGTTAGATAAATATACCTAAATTTTTTCAAACTCCTAATAATGGCAAGCAAATGCTTCTCTACAAAAGTATAATTTAGCTCATAATCTTTCACTCCTTGACTAAAAAATGCAATGGGTTGTTCCATTCCATCACTTTTTGGCTACACCAACATGGCTGCAATATTGTCTACATTACCATATGCATATAATACAAATCCTTTACAGAAATCAGGATTCAAGAGAGTAGGGGTTGAGGCTAAAGCCTCTTTAATTGCTTCAAAGCTCCTTTTTTCTTCTTTTTTCTAGTTGAAGGTCATGCCTTTCCTCAACATAGTCGTTAAGTGTTCCAGCAATTCAACACAGTTCGGAATAAAAAGTGTCACCAAATTTATCCTACCTAGGAAGCTTTGCAGCCCCTTCTTATGCACTGGTAAGGGAAGATCTAAGATAGCAATTACCCGCTCAGGATCAATAGCAATACCATACCTTGAAACAATATATCCTAGGAGTTTTCCTTCATGTACTGCAAAAGCACACTTTTTAGGATTTAGAGACACACCACACTCTCTCCACCTTTCAAAGATTAGCCTCAAATGACCAAAATGTTCCTTTGCTTCTTTTGAGAAAATCATGATATCATCTAAGTAAACCAATATAATTTTATACATTAACCCCTGAAAATCCATATCCATGGCTCACTGGAAATTTTCCCCTGCTTTGGATAATCCAAAGGGCATCTTCTTATAGGTCATGGTTCCCCACTTAGTTGAAATGTTGCCTTATATTGGTCCTCTCCTTTGACCAAAATCTAGTTATACCTAGAAAAACCATTTAGTAAAGAAAAAATTTTAGATCTTGAAAGTACTTACAAAATTTGCTCCATGGAAGGTAATGGATAATGGTCTTTATGTGAGGCTCGGTTAAGGTCTCTAAAGTCTACATAAAGCCTAATTTCACCATTTTTCTTCCTTACAGGCACTAAGTTTGAAACCCATGAGGTATGCTTAATTGGAAATATAATATCACTCTCAATCAACTTATCTAGTTCCTTTTTCATTAGGGGCTCTACTTTGGGGTTCAATGGTCTCTATTTTTGCCTTACTGGTTTAGAATTGGGCTCAAGATCTATTGTATGTTGAGAAAGATTGGGATCAAACCCCTTCAAATCAGAATATTGCCATGCAAAAACATCATTAAACTCTTAACAAAGGGAAGTAAAAGCTTCTTCTCTTTCTTTAGGATGCAATTTACCAAGTTTAAGACGCTTACTGTTTGAAATTTCCACCTCTTCATAGTGGTCCTGATCAATCTAAATGTTGGATCTTTCTTTTCTGACCTGATCATCAAAATTGAAAATGGACTCCAAGGTGACCAATCCCTTGGGTATCTTATTAATTTTTAGTTGTATCACTTGGTTTTTCATATTGCTGCTGAAACCTATCCTGATTTCTGGATATAAAAATTAGCTTCCTCTCTTATAAAATTTACAATCTATTGGTCATTCTCAAAAACTTGCCAAAAAACATTGTTATCTGGGATAGAAGGTCTAACAACAACCTTCACATACTTTTGTTTTCTATCATTACTCATATTATTTAGAATATCATATTGAGCTCCTATGGTAGCAAGCCTATCAACATTTTAATTCTTACTCCTAGGAATGGATAGCAAATTAAATGCACATAATTCTTCTATCAGCTCCCATACTCTATGTTTATAACATTTCAAAGCATCATTTTTTTTTGGTATGGAGGCCTCTTACCCAATTTACAATGAGCTCACTATCTCTGAAAACCTTAAGACAATTGATTTTTCTTTTTCTAGCCCACAACAAACCATGAATGAGTGACTCATACTGCATTGTATTGTTAGTACAACTGAATGAAAATCTGAAAGAATAATAATATTTATCTCCTTGAGGAGATACAACCATACAACCTCCTCCTGATCCATTTGAACTTATAGAACCATCAAAAAATAGTTTCCAAACCTCATTGTCTTGCTAGACAGGTTGTTGCACTTCACTTTCATCAAGTTGGGCAACAAGACATCAGGTCCACGCATAATATAAACACCAAATCCAAACTCATGAATCCACTTGTTTGTAATACTCTGACCGTTCTTAGCTACCCACTCATCCAAAATCAAATTAGGAATGCCATCAACCTATGTATCTAACTCTTTGGTCATAGGATACTCCTCTTGATCAAGAATAGACAAGTTAGCATTTATGGCAAGAGGTACATAAGGCTCAATATAATCATTTGAAATAGCCTCTTATTTAATAGTAACCTTGGTACCATACTTGGTCCTGAAAAACATGTGGGACTAGTCTGAAGATAAATACCCACCAATCATAACAGTGAAATCTCGGGACAAACAGATAGCAAAATAGGGAGGTAGGTCAATGATATAGATTTCTTGGGGAATAGCAAAATTTGGGCAAGCATGTAGCGTCAAACTCAGTTATTTTATAACACCAACTATGCTAACAACAATACCATATAATTGGACTACACCCTTCTTAAGAGGTTCATACTCAATTCCCAGTTTGTCAGCTATTTGTTTGGGCATTACAAAACTGCTAGCTCCCGAGTCTATCATGCAATTGTGGACTAGGTGTTTACCAGTGATTAGAGACACGTAAAAAGGAGGTGGTTTGACTTCCTTTGTTGGCTTTTTAGAAGTTGTCTTGGAGTCATTGGTAAGCATCACTCTAGATTATTCATTGGTAGGCTCATATGAAAAATTGACATCTGACAAGACTGATTGCAGGAGATTCTTTTGACTAAGGATAGCCAATGAATCCCACATAGACATTGTAACATTATCTTTTTTCATATGATAAATAATATTAAAGGCAGGTGAACTCATCTTATTCTGAGTTTTTTGAACAACCTCCTCTTTCTCTCTTACAAGAACTAGTTGTGTTGAATCTTTTGGTTGCTCTATACTTGTTGCAACTTGATTTGCTGATGAAAATGGAATATTATGCCCATTAGATGGACCAACAACCCCTTGGTTGATGTTTGGAACTTGTTTCTCTTTTGAAACACCAGCATCAACTTATTGTCCATCATCGAAAAAATCTCTCTTTTTGGACCTTGTATTTGCTATAATACAACTATGGTATTGATTTGATGATTAAGAGTTGCTCATCCCACAAAACGCTTCCCTCTGAAAATTTATAAGAGACATTTCTCCCTGCATATCTAAGTGTGGAGATGTATTTTGTTCCACTATATCAACCACTAGACTTTGTTGAACAACAGATGCACTTTGTACCATAAGGGCTTGGTTGATAAGACCATTAGTACAAGTGGCCTGGTTCAGAGGTAAATTACATGGGAAACACCACTCAAGCTCATGCACTAAATTATTTTGTGTGGGTACCAATTCTTTTGAGGTACTTGTAGTATTTGCATTATAGGGTTGAAAAGGCCTTTGATTCATCATTGGTCTTTGGCCTTGAAAATTGGACTGGTATTGAGGCCTATTTGACTGAAAAGGGGCTTGATAAGGGGTTGGATTTGGCCTATAAATCTAGTTTTTTTTCCTTTTCAAATTTACAATTTCATTTCCAAAGTTCTGTAACAAATTTTTAATCTCTTGAAACTTAAAAGATGAATTGGAAACACTCTTTTGTTGGTTAAAAGGTGGCACATTTGTTGTTGGTTGAGTAGGAAGTGTTTCTATGGTAGGAACAAGAGGTACAACAACCAATGGGGGTATTTGTAATGGCATACTAGAATTTATTTCAAGAAAGATGGGCATAGGTGGCCTAGGTGCTATCTTTCCATCCTGAATAAGGTTGTTTTATGCCCTTACAAGAGTATAAAAAGTTGTCGGTAATGCAGTCCCTCCCATTGATTGAATCACAAATGATATATCACAATTAAATACCCTTAAATAATATAAAAATGTGTGCTCAGCAGAAGGTCAATTCGATTCCATGACCGTTGAAAACAGAAGTTGAAATCCATGATTTGTTCTTGAGGATCCCTCTTGATAGTAATAAACTACTCTACCAGGGACATGTTGTTTGAATTTTCCGCAAATTGCTTGCAAAGAAGATCTCCAAGTGCATCACATGTATCTATTGAGTTCAGTGGCAAGCCTCTAAACCATTGTAAAGATTTGCCTTTGAGCAAAGCTGCTAGTAATCTCAATTCTACATTTTCCTCAGTAACATGATGAATTGCACACAGGTTGGCAACATCCTTGATATGCTCAATGGGTGTTGTATTCTCTTCTCCTGAATAATATGGCAAACCCTTAAGACCACCAATAAGAATAACATCACGATGAGTCAAGTTTAGTGGGCTCCCACCATTAAATGGAGCAAAAGCTTGTTGTCTTTCTCCTGGAATCATTGTGACCTCAACTTTAGGTGGGATAGGAGGGGGAACAACAACATGAAATCTTGCAGAAGGAGGGGTACACTTGGCTCTTCTTGAATAAACAACAGTCTTCTTAGCCTTTTTAGTTTCGCTACTTTTTCTCCTAGGAGGAGACAACTGCAAATATTTAAATGGTGAAGAGCTGCTTCTTGTATGTATTCTTCTCATAAGTTGTAATGCACTAAATCTACTCACTGGAGCCTTAGATTTGCCAGGTATGGTATGGATATATCTCCTAAAGACTGAAATTACTATTGCACATACCAAGACAGTGGTAGCGGTCGACTTCTATGAACTAAAATAGTTCAACAGTCCCACAGGGCGTGCAAAAAATGGTTATCACCTAAACCTGCACCCTCTTGCTAAGTAATCAACTCAATAGGTTTGTGACACATGGGAACACTCCTAAACCTATGGGTTGCCAAAAATTTGGAGTGGACCTCCAGAGAAAGTTGGTTCTTAAAGGCTTCACCTAATTCTAACTTACTTTAATGATTTTAATGAGAAAAGAGGAAGAAAGATTTGCATAAATTAAACCTACAAACTAACATGTGATGCACCAAATGATACTGTGAGATTTGTAAACCAGCTGCATACACACAACAATTAGTAGAAAAGAAAACTTATTACACAAAGCTCAAACTTATATTTCCCTTGCATAAATATTTCACAAGAAGGTTAAGCTGCATAAATCCTAGAAGGAAGGAAAACTTTCACAACTAAAACAACCATGCAACTTTGACACAACTTATAACCCGCAACTTAAATATAACTTTGCAAAAGGTGCTTGAAATGAGACAGAACTACTAGGAAAAGAAAAGCTTTCACAAGTAATAAGATCAATCACTGATACACATAATGAAACAAAGGAATGAGAAGCCTATGTGTCTTTTCCTTTATTGATAGCTGAGGCAAAATCTTATACACAATCTAAAAATATGAGTTATAATATCTCTCTACCGCAAGAACTCCAAAAAAGTTAAAATAATGCTTGTGAAAAACAAGAAATAACTTTACAAATGCAGTTGGAAGCATACTTAAGCTTCACTTTAGTAGCTACAAGAAAATAGGAGTCTTAATCTCCTTGGTCGGATTCAACTAGAAACCTTGAAATATAGCCACAAGAGTTTCTCAAAAAAAGCTCATAATGTGTGAAAAAGTTATGCAAGAATATGTCAACCATAATGAGTCACAAAATTGCACTTCATACACTCCAACTGCCACTAAAACTTCTCCTAGATCCTCTCAAAATGTTTTGCCACCTTGACCTATATCCTTGGCAGAAGTTTGACACATCTTCAAACACTTGGCATAAGTCAAAAATTCAAACTAGAATTCTTTTATGACTTGGCCTCTTCTCTACACATGGAAAAAATACATTAAGTATTCTTTGACACCTAACTGAAACAATAATGCACCTCTTCTACTTGCATTTAAAATAGCAACCTTGACTTGGTGATTTATAAAACATCACTAGTCAAGTGCTTTATAATTAAAGCCTAATGCAAAATTACAAGACAATTCAAACACTTGAGAGCCAACACAAAAACAGGTCATAAAGACCCCATCGTGCATGCATAAAGTAAAACATTACAAGGCATAAACAATGCAAGTCTTAGTCCTTGATATACATTAATTGGCTTGTGATATTTTTTGTTTTTAAAGAAGAAAGAAAGAAAAAACATAAATGCCTAAGTTTCATTGGCCTTTTAAGGTAAATGAAAATCCTAGTTGCTCATTATTCTATTTGACATTTGGTATTATCTTCTATCTATTGTATGAAGCCACTATGAGGGTTTGAAGCTTGAGGGCACTCCATTTGTTGTAGTTTCTGGACATTTTATGAATATTTTCACTAGAAATATCAGGTAAGCTTACTTCCTATGCAGATCTAATCTTTTATTATCCTTTTCCGCTCTAAGTTTGACGCTCGACTAGAGCTCTATTCCTCTACATTTTTTGGCAAATAATGTTTTGCAAGTGAAATGCAAAGACTCGTTTTTATTTCGTTGGCCATTTGTTATGGATTTTACAACTAACAACTGATTTCAATTCCATACAAGGGTTTTCTGTTGTAATGTGAAATTTCTTCTGTGACTTTCTTTATTGACTGCTATTGATGACATTACAAGGGTTGTAACTTTGTTAACTTTGTTAGAAATTGTTCTTTACTATGTGAAGCCACTATTTTGATCTTAGACTTCTCTTTGTTAATATTCACAAAGTTTTGGTGCCCTTTATTCACTATGTCAACTATTAATCTGATTATGATCATTGTCTTATATGGGTTCTGAATCTATCATGGCATATTTATTTAATTATCTTTCCTTTGATATTCCTCATGGATCTTTGATGGATTTGTTTGCAGATGCTTGATCTCTTCCGTGACTAGGTTTTTTAAACCCAGATCCTCACTATTGTTCTCATAACTTTAAAAATTTGTGAATATCCTTTTTTTGATGTGACCGAGCGTCCTCCATGGGAAGTTTGACAAAAGTCCTTTCCTTTGTGTCTCAAATGGACCTGGCTTTGTGAATGATTTTTGCTGATTGGACTCAAATATGTCAATCGTCTTGCATTACTGTGATTGGTTTTATCTTATGGTTTCATTTGCTTTGTATGCATTGCTTAACACTGTTGGAGGAGTTACTAACTTGTGATATTGTCTTTAGGTCATTTTGAGCCACTGTGCTAACGATGTTTGACTTGTTGAGTGCCTTTCACTTTGATAATTGCAATGGTGTTGTGGATGCATCTATATATAAATTCCTTCCCTGTATGATAGTCAAGAGTGTTCCTATTTGTGCATGATCAATGATTTTTTAATGGTTCTGAATCTTAACAGAGACCTCATTAAGCCACTGTGTTGCTCTTTGTAACTATAGAGTGTTTATGACTATAAATATTGCTTGATTTTTACTCCATTCTCTAAAAGCATACCTTGGTTTTTTTTTTTAGTTTAGAAACAAAGACATTAGAATGCTTCCTTTCTCAGTCTGAAACAAATCAAATTGCTTCTATGCTGATATAGTTTCCTCATTGTCTTGTTGTGATAGCATAGAGTTATTTGATCTTTGTTTTTCCTTTAGACTTACTCCATCATGAGAATTCTTTCTCATTCAATGTCATAAGGATTTCCTCATATTGCTCAGCTCAGGGACTGGTATCTCTATATTTTCTCATAATGATTATATTGCTTATACGGTTCATTGATGGGAAAACAACAATTGATGCTTATATACCCTTGACTAATCTTGAGACATTAAGATGGAAGGGACTATTATTCCTTGCCTATGAAAGGTTGCTATGACTATCTTTTTGAACTAATCATTGCACTTTACATACTTAACTATGATAAGGTCTGACTTATTCATCTACCTATGAACCTCATATCTAAAATTATTTTTGGCTAGATTTTGGTCTTTGATGGATCCTTTACCGCACTTTTGGACTGTAGACTACTAAAATAGGTTTAAGACTCATCAAAAATATTTTCCACATGATTGTCATAGCTGCAAAATTACCTCATGGCTATCTTTAATATTATTGGTTGCTCTATCATTAGATGACTTGTGTTCTCAGATTGTCCTCTAACCCATTCACTATTTTGACCCATTCTTATCTTATATATGACCACACCTTGTTCTTTATGGCTTGGTAACATCCATTTTTCATTTCTCTTAGGTGATTACTCGCTGTATACTACATGCTTCTTTCTCATATATGAAAGGCTCTATTTGTCTTGCATAGGGACTGAGACCATTGCATTCCTATATAGAAATGAGTTTCCCTTTGACATGTATAAAGAACTCATGTTGTTGCCTTATGACTTCTCAAGCCACTATCCTTATTCTTACTGTCTTTGCCTTCTCACTCCTCTATTTCATTGTTTGTATCAGTGATTGATGTTATTAATTGTGAAAGACTTTCTTTTCCTAGTAGTTTTGTCTCATTTCAACACCTTTTGCAGAGTTATATTTAAGTTGCAGGTTATAAGTTGTGTCAAAGTTTCATGGTTGTTTTAGTTGTGAAATTTTTCATTCCTTCTAGGATTTATGTAGCTTAACCTTCTTGTGAAATATTTATGCAATGAAAATGTAAGTTTGAGTTGTGTGTAATAAGTTTTCTTTTCTATTGATTGTTGTGTGTATGCAGCTAGTTTACAAATCTCACGGTATCATTTGATGCATCACCTGTTAGTTTGTAGGTTTAATTTATGCAAATCTTTCTTCCTCTTTTCTCAATAAAATCATTAGAGTAAGTTAGAATTAGGTGAAGCCCTTAAGAACCAACTTTCTCTTGAGGTCCACTCCAAATTTTAGGTAACCCACAGGCCCAGGAGTGTTCCCATGTGTCACAAACCTACTGAGTTGATAGCTTAGCAAGAGGGTGCAGGTTTAGGTGATAACACTTCCACTTGCTAATTTCCCTCTCACTTAACTCTTCCACCTTTCCATTCTTAACTCTTTCATTCCTCCACTTTCGAAAAGGTAGCTTTTGATGAAAATAAATAGTTTCTTTGTTTATTTCAATTAACTCATCTCTTTCTTAATTTAATTCATTCTTCACTCTTTCATTCCTCTACTTTCGAAAAGGTAAATTTTGATAAAAATAAATAGTTTGTTTGTTTTCAATTTCTCATTTTCTCTCCAATTAATTAATTCTCTCAATTAATCATATCCATTCATTTCCCAAATTTTAAATCAATCTTAGTCATTGATCAAAATCAAAATCTTTTATTTAAATCGATCAAATCCTCATTTTCAAAACCCATGTTTTCAAATATCCTTGCAATCACGCTTCTTAATCATCTTGTTTTTTGTCATATTTGCACTCACCTAATTAAGAGCTACAAACCATTAGAGGAGAAAGAAATAACAATAGAGCCATGTCAAAGGAATGCAACATGGTAATGTTGTTTCTATGTTTGTTTTGCATTTCATTTTGATGTCCTTATTGTTTTGATTAGGATTAGTTTGTTCATGATATTTTCTTTGTGGTTGGCTTATTATATCATTCTTTGTTCTAACCAATTTCGTACTCCACACTACAAGCTAAATTTGAAACTTTAATAGATACTTCACAACTAAAATATATATAAAAAAATTACATTCAATTTGCATCTGAAAAGCATGAAAGCTTTCTTAAAGGAAGATAAGGTAGTGGTCTTCCTCACTCCACTTCTTATTTTTTATCAACATTTTAAATAGGTATGATTTGCTTACATATATTTGGCATGAGATAGATGTACTTTTTGGTTGATTCTGAAGAGTAAGAATTAGATGTCCAAACTTGAAAATATGAAACCAATGTGTATAATGGATCTAATTTGGTAATATATATTCCTTGTTGAAATAGTGATATCTTAGAAGAGCTCTAGAATGCACACCTTGAGGAAGATATGTAAAGTGACACAATTAATTGACCTATTTGAATCCCCTCTTCTACAACTAATTTTCCATGGTTGTTTTGAGCCATAAGAAAAATAAAAACTAATATTATATATGCTAATGAATATAAAATCTATTATGTATGCAAAAATTCGCTCCAACTTAAAAAAAATGATATTAATGTATTGAAACATGTATATGAACCTTTTCTTAAGAAATCTAAAATTTATTTAGAATTTATAACCAAATTCTAAATAGAATGGTTAATTACAAGTCATGTCATATAGGAGTTGTGCTTGTTAGACTCATCATACTTTCATACATCACAAATATTTGCATTAGATGTGTCACACTTTATAATTCAATATATTTATTATGTTGAACTAGAAAATTAAAGATTTCATAATTTGATGAATAGTAAATATTCTCAATTCTAGCATCATTAGAAAAATTAAAATCAATTTTGAAATCCTCTTACATGCTAAATGTTCATGTGTCTTCACAACACACCCCATTGTTTTTTCACCAAAATATGGACCCCCTCAATTTAATTTTCCTTACAGATCCTTGTAGCTTATCCCACATCTATGGAATATCTAAGGAAACCATCAGGCATCTAAACCAACCGAACTAAACGTTAAAATACCATTATCCACTACAACTTCAATTCAAATCATTGAATGGAAATACATTAATTGCCCACTTATCAATTCTTGATATTGAATAAACTCAATTGTCATAAATAAAAGATCAATCAACATAAACAATTCATCATAAAATGATTCTTGTAAAAGAAAGAGATGATTCTGAAGCAGCTAAAGTGAGAATTTTTTAGTGCTTGATTTAGAAAACAAGCACTTGCATAGAAGAATTAATTGTGCATCTTGAGAAAAATATCTATCATTTAACATGGTTTCTCAATATAATTGAAAGGTTTAAATATGTGAATCATGAAATTTAGGTATGTATACTCAATGGTTTTAGAATTGTTTAAACATCCCTAATCAATAAAATTTGAATTCTCATTTTTTAAGTATTTCTATCAATCAAATGAAAATATTTAATGTTATGCATAGAAATAAAATCTAAACCCTAAATTAGATTAGAATAAAATTAAACCCTAATCTAAAAATGATAGTAAAATGAGGTAGCATATTCATCCAATAATTACAGATTTTTCTTATTATCATAGGATAAATGAGTCAAAGAATCGAGAAAATAAAACAAGATTTTCATCGATGGAAAAGTGTCTGTCAACCTAAGTGATAAGGTCATTGATATTCATTCTACATCATCATGGTGATCTACCAAAAGAGGTTGTAGAAGTAGCATTTGATGAAAATGCAAAGAGCACAATCAATATTTAATGGGTGCAAACCCCCTGCAAGTCTTTAAAATCTATTTAAAAAGGTCTACATGGGCGATTTTCAACAAGAAATTAGAGACATGGTACTCTTTCGAGTAAATTCTTTGAATTTCCTCATGTTTTGATATTTGAAGATTGGATGTATCTATACATTGAAACCATTATGATATGCCAAGACATGTTGCACTAGTCTAGTTTATTGGTGACAATCTATATAGTCAAGTTACAAATTTTGAAACACAATGCACCTTCTACATGAACTTATATTTAATGTATTCATTACCTACTAGAGGAGCAATTGAAAGGCTTTAAATAATAGGAGCCCTAAGAACTAGACTGATATAGAAACTAGCATATGGTCATTGCCCTTAGTTGAAGGCCTAGAAGTCTATGATACATTATAGGAGGGCTAATGATGTATCTCCATGTGATTAATAAGAATTATGGAATGAGATAAAGACAATATATTATCTATAAAATCCCAAGCTACAATAAATAAAAGAGGAAAATTATTTTATTCAATTCTCCAAGTTATTCTACATCAAAATGGAGGTATTCTTGGGTAACCCTTACAAGTTACCAAGATATCCAACATAAAAAATGATATTTCTAGAACTGTCAAAGATAGATAATTGAATCACACTATTTACTTGAAGCAAAACATAGAATTAAAACCTAATTCCCCACTCACATTTTATGTTATGGGTGCAACAATGTAAGTTGTACTAAGGCTTCTAAGACTAAATTATAAAATTATATCTTGGAATGTAATGCCCCTCCCTGATCCATCCTTTGTGATTGGATGTGTTGGATTTTTATGGACCTATTTGTGCTCTTGATATCCCTTATGTCATATCTCATTCTTTATATGGATATTCTCTTTGACATTGGTAGGATCATTATGATGAATTTGATGATGTTACATTTTATAATGGTTTATCTTCATGAGACTCGGTTATGACGTTAGAGATAGATATAAGCCATGTTAGAGTTATAAGGGATTATGATTATGTTTTATTATGAATAAGTTATGGTAGGTGATGCATATTATTGTAGGGTTACTAATCCATGTACTAACATAAATAGTTATATTATGAAGCATGATTGATTAGGATAGTTGAGTCTACTGGGTTATTGATTCATGTATTATGTGTATGTTCCTGATTGTAATGTGAGGGGATACTATCTTATCACTCTCTTAGGAGAGACATATGATGTCATGATTCCTCTTCACCGAGGTGGGTGTACCTATTGTGTATATCATACTTGTATAAGTGTTCATTTGTGATGTAGCTTGTAGGTACTGGGCATTGATTTCTCTCGATTGTAGTACTAAGCATGCCCTATTGACTTCTGAAGGTGGCAATGGGAGATAGAACTCAGGTCCTAGATGTCCACCTTGTGTTGCTCCGATGGGGGAGCAGGGTTAACACTTGTAACATTTGCATGTTCTGGTTTGAGTTGGCTAGGTCACCATCGTGCAGAATGTGATCCTTGGTTTTATGTCATGGCTATATTATAAAATTATAATTTTAACTAGTAATTAAATAAAAAGGATTAAATTTTATGAATAGTTAAATTGGAAGTAAAGTAATTATAAATGTATTATATGAATAAAATGAATAATATGTATGTATATAAATAATATAATTCCAAATGCAATTAGTTAATTAAATTTATTTAATTAATTTAATAATATAGATAATTAAAAGAGATTAATCTTAAGTAATGAAAACTAATTTTAATTATCTTCAGGAATAGTTGGTTGGTTGGTTGAGACACTCTGTAGTGCCCCTCCCTAACTCATCCTTTATGAGAGGATGCGATAAACACTTTTAGATTTGTGCATGTTCCGATATTTCTTGTCTCATTCTTATATTGATAGTCTCTTTTACATTAGTGGATTCATAATTATTTATGTGGATGAAGTTATGTCTTGGATTATTATGATGGTAAGACTTATGTGTAGAGATTTAGATGCACTCATTATTCATGTATGGATTATATTGAGGATATGATGACATCTTATAAGTGCTAACCCCACTTCATGATTGTAATGGATGAGACAATGCTTTGTTGATTGTGACTATCTTACTACTGCATTCATGATAGAGATGATGTCATACCACTCATTACGAGCATGATATGACATTGTGATTCTCTCACACCTGCCTGATCATTTATGATATATATCATGGTATATGTTGTCTCATGGTTATTGGTGGTTGCAGGAATTGTAGGTACTAGACATCAATTCCACCCGGCCTCACAAGTTCGAGCGTGTCGTTATCCCAATGGCAAGTTGATCAGAGATGGCATGAGTTCCCTCTACACACTCTAGGAATAAGTTGTCATCCTTGTTAGTTTAAGTGTCATGGTGTGATTCATCATGTTCGTATTTAGTGATGTGATGTTTGACCCTATGTTGGTTGCCTTGAGGTATTGCGAGTATTCAATTATTTAATAATTGATTGATTCGTACAATTTATTAAGCATTAAATAAATTAATGGATGACATTAATATTTAATAGTAATGTGTGATAAATATTATTGGGAGATTAGTATTCATTAATGTTTATTTTATGGATTCTGTAATGCCTGCCAAAATACCCTAGAGAAATAATCTAAATTGTACTAACAAATGGAAATAATTTTTTTTTAAAGCATCTACATCACCATGGTAACATTAACATAAATTAATATAACATCATCTAATTGCAAGATCGCATAAACATCATGTATGAAAGCATAAATCAACATTATGCAAGCAGAGTAATTCAATCAAACATTTCTTCAATTATATTCTTACAACATATCCATTCTCTAGGGTATCGCAACGTCACCACTTGACAACAAACCATTAAAACACTTATCTATCTAGAAGATCATATTTACTATCCTCTAACCATTTAATTTTCATGCATCGAGACCATCAATATTATTTACATACCAATCCCTACTAGGCATTCTAAAATTCACTTAACCATTTCATATCAATAATCTCCTAGTTTTTTATTAAGGGTAAACAGGTTTTGAGGGGACTCGAAACCCCATAGGTTTTGAAGGGACTTGAAACCCTTATATTTAACTAGTATTTGGAACCCACAATACAATGCTGCTAAAAGAAAAGAACATCAACATTCCAGCAGCTAAACCACAAACTGGACATAAAATCATCCCTAACACATAAACAAGGGTTTTACAAGGCTCCCTTAACCTACATATTTTTCCATGGGTGTATCCAGACCTTCAACAACACCAAATTACAATAGATCAACATATACTCACAATCTGGACTAATGGGGTTATGAAAGGCTCCCCTAACCTTCATCATGGGTTTAAAATTGGCTCCCAAAACCAACAAACAAGGGTTTTCCCAGGCTCCCTTAACCTGTAACAATTTTTTTCAGCCTGCCAACGACACAACTAACCCTTAACCAAAAACCACAACTAGCCATACTAGGCCCTTTAAAATTACTAGCATCCAACATGCCTATGGGAAAAACAAGGCTCCCATGACCAACACACATGGAAAAGAAAAAACCTAAAAGCACACGTGGGGGTTTTGAAAGGCTCCCCTAACATTCAAGACATACACAAGGAGGGTTTTGGAAGGATCCTTCGAACCCCAAAATTTTTTGGAAAGCAGGGACAAAAAATCCTAGACCTTACCATGAAGACCCACAAGAAAGCAATGGCAAGTAGCCTCAACCAACAACTCCTAGTTACTCAATAATCTCCTAGTTACTCAAGTAAGAATCAATGCATACTATTCCACTCTTTCCATTATTTATTCTACAACATAACATAATACCAATCCAACTCATAGATGCAATTCAACTCAAATACATATAAACCATTTCACATTAATTTTCTAAACTCATATTACATAATGAACATCCGATACATCAAGGCCCTAAGTCACTACATCATGTCCTATTACAATTTCATGTATAGTTACATAAAGATTCCTATTGCAAAGATAAATAATCATTGTTACAATTACAAATCATCATGATACAATTATTCTCTTCATGAACATAGAAATCAGCTCCGAAGTATAATCACATGAATAATCCAAGAATCCATGCATGCTACATCCAAGGAAAGTATCCCAATAGAAGAAGGCATTCAACCAAGTGACCATGTGGAACCAATCAAGGAACCACCCCTCGTGCTAGGAGATGACAAAGGTTCCAACTTACACTCAACACCTAAGTTGACACCTATCAACCAGAGGATAAAACATGACTTCACAAGCCTCAAATATAAGAATGCAACACCAAAGTAAAACACATGGCTAAATCAATGTAATCAACCTCTAGAGGCAAATCAATAAAACAAGACATATGCACAGTGGATACATGTGGGGTAGAGTGTCATCACAAGCTAACCTCATGTGGCATCCCTCTCCACCTTGGAGTTACTCAAGGGAGATCAGGTATACCACTCCAACCGTCTTCCCAATCTAGGATCCCAAAAACACCTCCCTGGGTCTATCCAATTGGGGAATAGAATATCATATTATTTATCTTGATTAGGTGTATTCCTAAATACCCATCCCACTAATAAATTATTATTATGTTATCACTTTCAATTATACCATCAACTCTTCATGTGGTTCCATAGGTTTAGACCCCCTTCCTAGAGATCTAGTACTCACAACCTAGGTCCAACACATGCAAGATACCACTCCCCCAATTATGAACCATGTACATAGGGTAAATGCACATCCATGTAACATAGAACCACATCATGAAGGCTCAAAAGAGGTTTAAGAACATATACAACAAACTAAATACCAAATTGAGCAAGAGAACTCATAAGCCATATGCATAGAAAGAAGCCTTCATCAAATCTCCATAAAGATAATCCAATCATGAATGCAAACCATAAAATAAATATAAAATAAAATAAAATCCTCAACAGTGAGGCATAAAACATCCCACTAGAGCCATACTAACAATCCCTCAACAACGCGACATTCTCCCTCTCGTCGGAGCAACATATCGCACATGAAACACCTCAATGGTAAGGCATGAACCCTCTTACTAGAGAACATGAAACATCATAAGGAATCAAAACACATCATAAGAAACTTTGAGAATGTCAATACAAACAACACAAGCCTCTAGAGTACTCACACAATCCAAAAATACACAAAACAGGCTAAAAACTAACTTTTAGAGACCCCCAGAACAATTCAAAGCCCCTGGTTCCTTGTTTAGCGCTCTTGGTAGGTACCCTGGCATTTTTGGTACTTACCATGGATTTTTTAGTTCATACTATGGAATTTATGGTCTCCAAGATGGTATTTTTCATTTATATGCTTGCATCTATAAATTAGGACCCCTTGCATCCTTGGTAAGTCTCTCAGTGCCCCTGGTATGAATAGTGGCATTCCTGGGGTGTATGGTGGCATCCTTGGTTTGTCCCATATCTTCCCTGGTCCAAACAACAACTTTTTTGGGTGTTCTCATACCATTTTTGAGATAAATGCAGAAAGTTGATCGTTTTTGAGACATAAGGCTTAGGTGAGGACTCAAGAAGGATTAGGGGACCAAGACGACCCTCATATTGCATACAGAGGGTCTATAACATCTAAATATTGACTGAAACAACAAACCAAAAACAAATACATTCACACAATAATATATCAAAACATTGCATAGAATCATCATCATGACATAGAGTTAGTATCATCATAAGTCACATAATCCATGTAAACAATGATAATATGTAAATACATAAATCATATAAATCCATCCATCAAGGTGACACAATGTATCAACATCCATAGGAATCATCAAATATCTTATGTCATATAATAAGTCTCGCATCATCAATCATAAAAGTCTCTAATCATAAAGAGCCATAACAGATAACATGAATCCACATAAGTCCTAGTATCAATGATACCATCTAATAAAGCAAAAGAGTCATAAATAACCATCTAAGTAACCATCATATGTCTAAATAAGTCTATCAATACATAAATCAAAATGCAATTCTAGGAGGGACACTACATCCTGCCCCCCTTTGCCTAGGCTTACTCCTAGAAGCCTTAGAACAAATAGGGGTATAACTCTCTCATCCATGCAACATCCTCCCAAGTCATCGAATAATCATCATTTGGGTCCCATTGGACCCTTACCTTCTCTATGTCCCGACTCTAGAGGGTCAATCCCCGACACTGAGGAATGCATATGGGCTCCAAAGAAAGCTTCCCGTCCTCTACCTGCAATGAATGCTAATGCAAAACATGTGTCACATCAAGGTAATAAGGTCTCAAAACTGATACATGAAACACATCATGGATGCGGGACAAGCTAGGTGGAAAGGCTAGATGGTAAGCTAGAGGACTAATCCTCTCTAAAATCTCAAATGGTCCAACAAAGTAAGGCGCCAACTTAGAGCCTTTTCCATATGAGATAGGACTCTTTCGTGGATGCACTCTCAAAAACACCTTGTCACCCATTGAAAACTGATGATCAACACGATGAGCATCTGCATATTTCTTCTATCTATCTTGTGCTTCTGCCATATGCTCTCTAATACGTCACACCTACTACTCCAAGTCCTACAACATCTTTGATCCAAGAAGCATTATATCCTCTAATCTGTCCCAACTCAAGGGTGTACAACATGGGCAAACATATAATACCTGGAAAGGAGACATACCGATCGAACTATGATACCCATTATTGTATGCAAACTCAACTAGATGGATGTACTCCTTCCATCTAGACTATTGATCCTCATGCCTACAACTTCTCCTCGACCAGTCGTGCCTTCTCCACTGCTATCTCCATAGTCAGGTTCGAAAACAGAAACATTACCACTAATGTGGTTATTAACACCTCTAATAAAATGTTGCATAAGAATCGCATCATCATCCACAATACCAAAATACTGCCTAAGCTCAAAGATTCTCTTCTCGTACTTCTCAACTATCATATCCTTCTTCCTCAAATCATGGAACTCATCAACCCTACATTGCCTCCAAAGATCTGATAGGAAACGAGCACAGAAATGCTCAAAGAACAACTCCCATGATATTGTCCCAATATCCAAATGGAGCTTCTGCTCCTCCATACACCACCAAATGGAAGCAAAATTTTGAAGATGCGCAATCACACACTTGACCTTGGTGTTACTGCCATACAAATGCATGGCAAAATACCTACCCAAGTCAAGCAACCAAGTTTCAAACTCCAATCCACTACCAAAACTATCAAAAGTAGGGGGACGAGACCTAAGGAGATCTCTCATATGACCAGTTGCAATGACATCTTGATCCACCACAACATCCACTCTCCTACGAGGTGAACATGAAAACTCCCTGTCACGCTTCCGATACTCCAATCTATCCTCATGACCCAAATGATGAGACCCCTCATGTCAATTCTCTTGTTGTCCCAGTCCTAGATGGGCAAGAAGATTCTGAAGTGTCGTAACCAACTGTGGAATCGCATCACCACCTCCCTAATCTTGTTTTTGTTACTTCTCCTTGTGGTGTGACTCTTCAGAAATCTCAAGACAAGGATTTTGATGAGTACCCATACGACCACCACAACTGCGACTGCAACCTCTACCTCTAGCAGGCATCTTGTCTAACCAAGACGCAAAAGAATCTATGAGCTAAAATCTAGGGAAAATAAGTAAAAGAATAACAAGTAGGGATACACCATTGGGCTACTCCATGCTAACTTGTGCTAACTCGCACAATGGGCTCATATGAAACCAAAGTACCCAGTGTATGAACATGGGCTCTGATACCAAATGTAATGCCTGCCAAAATACCCTAGAGAAATAATCTAAATTCTACTAACAAATGATTTTTTTTTTAAAGAATATACATCACCATGGTAACATTAACATAAATCAACATAACATCATCTAATTGCAAGATCACATAAACATCATGTATGAAAGCATAAATCAACATTACACAAGTGTGTGTGTGTGAAAAAGTAGTCTGTAGCTGCAAGCACAACACTTCAATTAAGTCATTATATGCATGGTTAGTAATCAATAATCAATAAGTAATAAACCATAACAAAGCGACTAATTGCCTTCTAAAAGATGCAAGTATAAGATTGCTCTCAGATTTTTATAAGCAATACTAGTGACTAGACTACACCAAGACAAAGGATTTAATCTATATGATATTAATTATATGGATGCAAAATGGATGAATAATTCAAGAAAATAATCAATTCAAGCAATAATGGATGTAAGCAATAATGGATGTAAATTGGATGAAAAATAATCTAAAAAGCACAATAATCTTCAATGACTCCAGAGTGAAATTAGCGTGATATTAATCTCCAAGCGTAATCTCAAAAATCTCTGGGGTGAATTGGAATGAGAGTTAAAGACTGAATTTATAGAGAATTATAGAGAGATGATAAAAAAGTTCAATTTAGGATTAATTGAAAATAATTGAGAAATCATGGTCAGTTAGCCCTGAGATAGATTCCAATTATAGCTCA
This sequence comes from Cryptomeria japonica, assembly GCF_030272615.1. NCBI lineage: Eukaryota > Viridiplantae > Streptophyta > Pinopsida > Cupressales > Cupressaceae > Cryptomeria > Cryptomeria japonica. The sequence goes on along the minus strand of NC_081414.1, from coordinate 408,059,980 downwards.
ATTGAAATGCATTCAAATTAGAAGTCCAAGTTGCATTGGAAATAATAATAAATCAATTCCATGCATTTGTGATAAAAATAGACAATTCTTTTATTTATTCAAGAAAACAGTATTTTCAATGCAATTGAACTTCTTTTTCTGAAAAGCTTTGAGTTTCATTTTTAGAGAATAATTCAATAATTCAATTTAATTGGTTTTCTAATTTCAAGTTCTAAATTTAGAAAAAGAAATAATATCTCAAGTTTGATTTCTCTCTCAATTCAATTCTTTTATTTAATTTTTAATTCAACTCTTTGTTTGTGATTAATTCCTTTTGCATGATTAAATGGCAAATTTATTTATTAATTAAATATGCAAGGATATTTAATAAATTAAAATAGGATAATTGATCAAAATAATATTCTTGGAAATGATTCAATTAATTAAATTAATATTTAATTAATATTGAGTAATTGATTTGCCATGTGATATTTGATGATTAAAGAATTAATAATGTGCTCAAGGTTGATTTAATTGCCTTTGGTTAGGACCTTGGTGATGTTGTCAAGATTAGGGGCCCATGGTTTAGATGACCATTTTTAGGGTATTACAACAAGCAGAGTAATTCAATCAAACATTTCTTGACTTATATTCTTGCAACATATCCATTCTCTAGGGTATCCTAACGTCACCACTTGACAACAAACCATTACAACACTTATCTATCTAGAAGATCATATTTACTATCCTCTAACCATTTACTTTTCATACATCGATAACATCATTATTATTTACATAAAAATCACTATCAAGCATTATAAAATTCACTTAACGATTTCATATCAATAATCTCCTAGTTACTCAAGTGAGAATCAATGCATACTATTCCACTCTTTCCATTATTTATTCTACAACATAACATAATACCATTCCAACTCATAGATGCAATTCAACTCAAATACATATAAACTATTTCACATTAATTTTCTAAACTCATATTACATAATGAACATCCGATACATCAAGGAACTCTTCTCCCAAGTCACTACATCATGTCCTATTACAATTTCATGTATAATTATATAAAGATGCCTATTGCAAAGATACATAATCATGGTTACATTTACAAATAATCATGATACATTGTCTTCCTTCCATGAACATAGAAATCAGCTCTGAAGTATAATCACATGAATAATCCAAGAATCCACACACGCTACATCCAAGGAAAGTATCCAATGGAAGAAGGCATTCAACCACCCGACCATGTGGAACCAATCAAGGAACCACCCCCCGTGCTAGGAGATGACAAAGGTTCCAACTCACACTCAAGACCTAAGCTGACACTTATCAACCAAAGGATACAACATGACTTCACAAGACTCAAATATAAGAATGCAACACCAAAGTACAACACATGGCTAAATCAATACAGTCAACCTCCAGAGGCAAATTAAAAAAACAAGGCATATGGATAGTGGATATATGTGGGTTAGAGTTTCATCACATCATAACCTCATGTGGAATCCATCTCCACCTTGGAGTTAATCAAGGGAGATTCGGTATACCGCTCCAACAGTCTTCCGAATCTAGGATCCCAAAAACACCTCCTTGGGTTTGTCCGAGTGGGGCTTACAATATCATATTCTTTATCTTGATTAGGTGTATTCTTAAATACCCATCTCACTAATCAATTATTATTATGTTATCACTTGCAATTATACCATCAACTCTTCATGTGGTTCCATAGATTTAGACCCCCTTCCTATAAATCTAGTACTCACAACCTAAGTCCAACACATGTAAGAGCCCACTCCCCTAATCATGAACCAAGGATATAGGGTAAATGCACATCCATGGAGCATAAAACCACATCATGAAGGCTCAAAAGAGGTTTAAGAATAGATACAACAAACTGAACACCAAATTGAGCAAGAGAACTCATAAGCCATACACATAGAAAGAAGCCTTCATCAAATCACCATAAAGATAAGCCAATAATGAATGCAAACCATAAAATAAATCAAAATAAAATCAAATCCTCAACAGTGAGGGATAAAACATCCCACTAGAACCATACTAACAATCCCTCAATAGCGAGGCATTCAACCTCTCACCGGAGCAACATATCGCACATAAAACACGCCAATGGTAAGGCATGAACCCTCTTACCAGAGCATAAAAAAAATCATAAGAAATAAAAAACATCATAAGAAACTCTGAGAATGTCAATACAAACAACACAAACCTCTGAAGTACTCACAGAATAAAAAATTACACAAAATAGGCTAAAAACTGACTTTCGAAGGACAGTTCAGCGCCCTTGGTTCATTGGTTAGTGCCCTTGGTAGGTATCCTAGAGTTTTTGGTACTTACCATGTCATTTTTCATTCATAGTATGGCATTTTTGGTCTATATGCTTGCATCTGCAAATTAGGACCCCTTGCACCCTTGGTAAGTCTCTCAGCACCCCTGGTATGAACTGTGGCATTCCTGGGGTGTATAGTGGTGTCCTTGGTTTTTCCCATAGCGCCTTTGGTCCAAACAACAACATTTTTGGGTTTTCTCATAGCTTTTTTGGGAGAAATGCAGAAAACTGATCATTTCTGAGACATCAGGCTTAGGTGAGGACTCAGGAAGGCTTAGGGGACCAAGATGACCCTCATATTGCATACAAAGGGTCTAAGACATCCAAATACTGACTAAGACAACAAATCTACCATGTACACAATCACTGCAAAAAGTTACATCAACAAAAACTTCACCCATAGAGCCAAAACTGAGGTTTAGGGAGCTAAATTGATCAAAGGAGAGTAAGAACAAATTGCATGTATCAAAAGGAGACTCAAGCAAGTCTAATAGGAAAAAATTGCAGCCAATGCAAATCATGGAAGTGTTTACACATTCTATAGTGAAGTCTCAAAGAGTCTCAGAGAGCTACTCAGTCACCGATCAAGAACAAGACACCAAAATAGGTTCAATCAAGGGGAGATTTGAAATCAAAACGCATTAACACACAAATTTCATCTCTGATTAAGATCCAAATTTCATAGAATCCAAGACATGATCAGACATAAAGAAAACACAAAGGATCTTTTGGTAATATAATTTCTAGAAAATAGAATCACTAGAATGTAAATTTAACCAAAGCATTACACTATCGAGAACAATTAAACTACTGCAAATCACAAAAACATCTTCCCCAAGAAATCTTTTCAAGAGACTGCAAACAATCTTTCTAGAATTAAAAATGCAGAGAGTCGGAAAACAAAACCAACTTGGAAAAAGATGAAACAAGGAGAAATCTGAAAGCGCAATCCAATTCCAGCAACTACCTTCAACAAAATTGAATCCAAAGCCAGTGCAAGATCTCCCAAAATCAAAATCTTCAAGCTCCCGAATATTCCAACCCCTGTGAATGCACAAGAAGCCGGATAAATACAAAAATTAAACTCAAAATTATATTGCAAGCCGACCAATGAAAATATTCTAGAAACTATATTATTTACCTTACTTGTATAGTTTCGAGGCATATATTATTTCCTCAATATAATTTACCTACTGGTTAAAAATCAACCAATAATATGCAAGGGTAGATAAATATATTCAATTTGTAATTAGTGACAATATCAATTTTATAAAAACTCCTTAAATAATGTTTCATCACTAAATTAAGAGGATAATGCCTTAGAAATAGGGACCTCAATTAAAATATAAAATCAAATCACAAATTTTAATAAATAAATTAATACGGTCAATAAATCAAAAATCAAGAATAATAATAAATAAAGCAAAACAACAATAAATAGGTAGATAATAAATAGATTGCTCAACAATAAATCAATATAAATAAATAATATTAAATAATTGATAAATCCTCCAATAAATAAATAGATGTTCAACATTAAAACAAAACAAATAAATAATAAATCAATAATGGATAAATAATCAAATAACAATTAAATAAATAAATCACAAAAATAATTCAATAACATCAATAATCAAATTAGATAAATAAATCACCAATATATAGATGATTGATGATTAAATATACACAATGATTAAATCAATTATTAATTCAATAAACCTATTAAATAAATCCCAATTGGTTAAATAAAATCCCACAATGAAATCATGGCCCAAAAATAATCAAATAAATATCTATAATCCAATAAATTGAACAATTACACAATACTCACATAAACATAAACTCAAACCCACTTATGCCAAGGGGACAAACATAACGCAAAACTATAACCACAACTTGTGTCATGGCACAACCGACAAGGTACACATCTTAGACCTAGAGTGTGTGAAAGAAACTATGTCATCTCCGACAACTAGCTATTGGGATTTAGACACGCTCATACCTATGGAGCTAGGTGGAGTCAATGTCTGGTATCTGCAAACCTGCATCAAAGACGAACACAACATATACGATACATATTCATAAATAGACAAGTGATAGAGAATCGCGATGACATATCTCGCTCGCAATGAGTGATATGTCATCGTCTCTATTCACAAAGACAGTCACACAATAATACATCAAAACATCGCATAAAATCATCATCATGAAATAGAGTTAGTATTATCATAAGTCACATAATCCATGTAAACAATGATCATATGTAAATCCACAAATCATATAAATCCATCCATCAAGGTGACACTATGTATCAACATTCATAAGAATCATCAAATATCCTATGTTATATAATAAGTCTCACATCATCAATGATAAGTCTCCAATCATAAAGAGTCATAACAGATAACATGAATCCACATAAGTCCTAGTATCAATGATACCATCTAATATAGAAAAAGAGTCATAAATAACCATCCAAGTAACCATCATATGTCTAAATAAGTCTATCAGTACACAAATCAAAATGCAAGTCTAGGATGATGGTATGATGAAAGAATAAGTATCTGGTAGAATACTGAGAAGGGGGGGTGAATCTAAATATAATGAAAAAACTAATACAAACTCCCAAACTCAAATTCAAACTCACAAAGTAAACTTTCACTTATCAAGATCAATAGTCAACATTAACCAACATCAACCGGTTTGACTGTTATGACAACTTAACAATAAACAACTTCAATCTTGTAAACATAAAAAATGCTTAATCATATGTCAACATATTCATCTCTCAATGCTTCCAAATATCACGCCTTATCAAAATAGTTAAGTATTTAATCAGATTAACAAATAAGATCATAGCTATAAAAACATTCACCACTTGACACAAATATTTATACGTGGAAAACACAAATAGGTGAAAACCACGGTGAGATGAGACTCACAAGGATAGCTATCTGAACTCTTCTAAAGTTCGCCCTGTTAGGATCCAAGCCTGTTAAAGCTTTTACAATAAGTCCTGTTAAGAACTAATTCTGGTTAGGAATCACGTGGTTAGGGGATTTACAAATATGCCTTGATGAAAAGAACAATACCCTGTTAGGAGTAACCTCACTGGAGGATTTGAGAATCCAAACTAATGGACCACCTTGTTAGAGGATTTAGAAAGTAACCAAGCTTGTTAGAGCTTACCCGGTTAGGGGATTTCAATTTCTGTTGTAATTGTAATAAAGCAACAGGTTTTCTTGATTTGTCTAAATAACACTACATCTGCTTGATCAGATCCTTGTTAAGCTTCAATCTGCCTTTACTCATACTGCAGATCCATCCATCGGTTACAAAACCACACACTCAATTGGTTTTTGCCAATCTTGTTAACTTTGCCAACACTTAACAAAACAATATCATCAACCTTAAATACAAATCAACTAGGTTGGTAACACAACAAAAACCTAATTCTCATCATCGATATTACAAACAAGTCGGTACAATCTTGACCATTAGAAATCATAACAATCTCTTCACATTCTTCAATAAAATTCCAACCGCTCCATGATCACCACTTCATCAGACTTTGTAACTCATCACGCGCTATGCATTAGATGTAATCCACTTGCTCCTTTCCAAGATAACAAACGGACCAAATCAATCTAAACTAATCCTCATTCAATGATCACACGTGTCTCCATCATTACTGTTCAACATCAAATCTTAAACCAACAAACTTGATCGGTTAGGGTTTAACAGAAAATAACTAGTAGGGTTTACCGGTTACATAACATAGAAAGGTTTAACCCTTTACACTGGTTCAACTTACAAACTACCATATACTGGTTTACAACATCTTCCTTAAAGTTTATCATACCCGTTACAAGACAATAGAAATAACAACAATAACATCAACAATATCATGAATATCATTCACCGGTTCAATTGACATAAATGACAACATATCATTAATGAAATCTATATGCAAAATGCCAACAATCTAAAAATGCCAATAATCTCCCCCTTTGGCATTGATGGCAATACAAATATCAACGCGTCTGATTTGTTGTTGTGATTAGTGAATAGGAATCCTAGTTTACATTACCAAGTATTCACCATGCTCTGTCTGTCTTCAGGCTGTCACCGGTTCACCTAATCAGACACATAATTCTTCTCCTCAATCACATAATTCTTCTCCCCCTTTGACAACAATGCCAAATTGAAAGTAAAACATGTAATTCCAAATTCTCACTGTGCATCAACATACTGCAACTTGATGCTCCCCCTATGAAATACATCCAATTCCAAAAACAATCAATCCATGTAAGATTTTGTAAGTAATTCAAGGACTGATGCAATCAAAATCATGCTCAATTGACTTCATGAAGAGGGACAACCCCCAACTGACTTCTAAGATACTCAAAAGTGGTCTTAGGCAAAGGTTTGGTAAAGATATCTGCTAGCTGCTCCTGGGTAGAAACATGCTCTAAGATAACATCTTTACTTTGAACTTTTTCCCTCAAAAAGTGATATTTCAATTCAATGTGCTTAGTCCTTGCATGCAAAACAGGATTCTTAGAAATATTTATTGCACTTGTATTATCACACAAAATCTTTATAGGTTTTGAGATCTTCATTTTAAACCTTCCAAAATGTGCCTCATCCAAAGAGCTTGTGTGCAATTCATGTAAGTTGCCACATACTCAGCTTCAACAGTAGATTGTGAAGTACAACCCTGCTTCTTACTACTCCATGAAACTAGCCTTCCTCCTAGAAAGAATGCTCCACTAGTAGTACTTTTCCGGTCATCAATATTCCCTGCCCAATCAGCATCAATGTATGCCTTCAAATCAAAATTGCCTCCATATGGATACCATAACCCATAGTCAACTGTACCTTTCTGATATCTAAAATTCTCTTGGTTTCTATCAGATGTGCCTCCTTTGGATTTTTCTGAAATCTAGCCACTATACCAACTACATGGGCAATATCCGATCGACTGTGAACAATGTAGTATAATTTCCAATCATTGACCTGTATTCCTTTTCATCTACAGACTTAGATGCATCTTCCTTGGACAATTTACAACCTGTAACCATTGGAGTTCCAACTGGTTTACAGTCACTCATGCTAGAAGTCTTCAAAACCTCTTTCACATACTTAGATTGAGTAATGAAAATACCATTCTTCATCTATTGTATCTGCAAGCCTATGAAATTTTTTATTTCCCCTACTAGTGACATCTCAAACTAATTCTTCATTTCATCTGCAAAACTGTTGCTCATGACATCATTACCTACAAATATAATGTCATCAACAAATACTTCACTGACCAGTATTTCATCTCCTTCAAACTTGAGATAAATGTTGTTGTCATCACTGGTTCTTGCAAAGCCTATCTTCATTAGATGTGTATGAAGTCGTTCATACCATTCTTTGGGTTCCTGCTTTAATCCATACAAAGCTTTATGCAATCTGCATACCATGTCTTCCTTATCTGTCAATGCATAACCATCAGACTACTCTATATAAACCTCTTCTTCCGATATCCCATTCAAAAATGCAGACTTAACATCCATCTGGTATACCTTGAACTTCTTATGGGCTGCAAATGCAAGTAATGTTCTAACTCCTTCCAGTCTTGCTACTAGTGCAAAAGTTTCTCCAGCATCCTTATCCCCAATAACCTGCTTAGGACTGTGATTTAGTCTCACATATCTAGGAATAACACGATCATTCTCATCAGGTTCAACTTCTTCACTGTCTTCTTCCTCTAAATTTATTTGTTCCGGTTGATCAAGTACATCAGGATTTGCTTTACCGGTTTCTGATTTAATAGTTTTAGGTTCCAAAAGCAAAATGCAAGGATCTTCATCCTTTCTCTCTGAACAGGTTCCTTCTAAAATTTTAGGACATTCATTTACACGAACATTAGCACTCTCAATAATTTTTTTGTGTCTGGTTGTTGAAGCATTTGTAGGCCTTACTCTTGGTGTAATAGCCAAGAAATATGCCTTCATCACTCTTAGCTTCAAACTTTCTTATGTAATCATCTCTTTTAATAAAACATTTACTACAAAATATCTTAAAATAGCTAACATCAGGTGATCTTCCATACCAGTACTCATAAGGTGTTTTTTCCTTACCTCTTTTCACTAGAACTCGCTTCATTGTGTAGACCATTGTACTTACAACTTCTCTCCAAATTTTTTTTGCTACATTTCCTTTTATCAACATAGTTCTAGCTGCTTCAACTACTCACCAGTTGTTCTTCTCTTCTATACCATTCTGTTGTGGTGTCCTTGGTGTAGAAAGTTGTCACTTGATACCATTCTCATCACAATACTTAGTGAATTCCTCAGAAGTAAATTCACTGCCTTGATCTATTCTCAGACATTTTATCTTTTTGTCACTCTCTTTCTCAGCTAAGGCTATGAATGCCTTGAATTTACCAAAAGCTTCATTCTTATCCTTCAATAATGTGACCCACATCATCCTTGAACAATCATCAATGAAGATAATTAAATATCTATCACCTGAAATGGTTCTAGTTCTTATTGGTCCACATAGATCTGTATGAACCAAATCTAACAAGTGCTCTGCTGAGAAGGACTTGCTCTTGAAAGTTGAAGAAGTCATCTTTCGTAACTGACATTCTTTACAAAGAGCATTAATCGGTTTGTCTAGCTGAGGCAAACCTCTTATTGTGAAGAATGAGACAATTACCACGTGGACAGGTGAGAGCGGTCTTCCCGGAGATGTAAGACAAATCATAATAAATGAAAGATATCGAAGTACCCCAAAGAATCTTGATTGACAGGGCAATTATGATATGTACTGAAGTAAGCACTTCGAGTTACTTCGATAATGAGGGAATTACTCATTATAACATCAAAGCTAGCAGAACATGCATTATAACTTGTCAAATCACTAATGCTATGCATGCTTTCTGGGTTTTTGTTTTAACTTCGAAAAGCTTTCTATTTCACCAGCTCTATAACCTAAACTTGACTGTGAGAAACAACACCATGGGTGGAAGTAGGAGAAGATATGAGCCAGGAAGTTGTAAGGAGTGGAAACAGAAAGAAGAGGTGTGGGAAATTTTGTAGAAGGGTGGTCTTTCAAGCTTCATTGAGAGACTCCATGGCCGTGATGGAAAGATAACCAGCTTCTTTTGCAAAAATTGGAAGAAGGGCATGCTTAAAATGGGCGACCAACTGGTGGAAATTGACGAAGAGTTAATTGCTAAAACTACGGGACTCAAAAGGGAGGGCTGCAACTTCTACAGAGACAGGAAGGTCAGCAGGGAAGCCATTGAAAGGTACCCAGTCACAGAGAAAGAGAAGATAAGACTGGTAAAGTTGAGTAAAACCTATTACCCGCCTAGGGCTTTTGCAAAACCCTGGCGGGAAATTCTTTTTGTTTTAATGAGGTATATAACTCTAGATGGCATGTTTACGAAAGTATATGGATATCACTTTGTCCTCTTAAATCATTTTAGGCATAATGATAAGGTGAATTTCCCTTACATCTTGCTCTATTCTATGAATGCATCCCTAAAAGCATATAAAGAAAATCCTCGGGGTGATACTGCAATGCACCAGGGACTTATGGTCCTCATTTATGATCATTTAAAGGCTAGTAAAACCAACTGAATGCAGCTCTCTGTGGATTCGGAAGAAGATATGTCTGATTCTGATTTCTCAGAGGAGGAGGATTCAGATAATGATTCCTTGACTGATAATGAGGAAAGCTCAGATGACTCAGAGTATGAGAGGAGCAAGAAGAGGAAATCAAAACTCTCTTCTTCTAAGAGCAAAAAACCCCAAAGCAAACCCTTGATTAGTATTTCTTCGGAAGAAGAGGACTCTGATTTCCCTGAGGAGAAGAAGAACCCTAAGGGAGTGCTAAAGGAAAAAATTAAGAACAAAGCCCAACCCAGGAAGAAGCAAAAGAAAACAGAGGAGACTGGCAAATATTCGGAGGAGACCAGCAAGGAACCGGAAGAGGACAAGCAAACAAGAACCCTGGAAGCTGAACAAAGCCTGGAGATGGAGACTATGGAGGAGACCCTCAGGGCCGCCGATACTATTTCTACCCTCCATATCGCTAAAGATGAACAGATAACCCCTGGTAAAGTTACTCCTTCTCCTGGTCCTCACCCCGAGGCCTTGAAGGGTTTTATGAAAACCATTGAATGGCTTATTGATGGTAATAAGAATACTGTGGATGAATACAAAAAATTCTGCAACAGAGTCATGATCCTAGAGACCATTTACATTGGAGAGGGGAACACTATGGCCGATTATATCGAAGATGTGAAGAACACAATTGCCAAAGTGGAAGATATCAAAGATGCCTTTAATCCCCGGTTTGAGAAAATTGAAAAGGAGATACAGGATAGAAAAGCCTTGGAGGAAACTAGTGAAAAGAAGCTCTCGGATACAGTTGCCAAAGTGGACAAGATAGAGGAGTGCCTCAAGAACATTGCGGAGCAGAGTCTCAGCATTCTGAAAATCTCAACCAACAACACCCATACCCTCATCAGCAAGCTTGATGATGAAAAGGAAACCCAGGAAATTGACCTGGATGTAGAAGGAACCGGGGAAGCCCAAGGTCCTAGAACCTGTACTCGTGGAAAGAGGAAGGAAAAGAAAGTGAATAAGGACCAGGAGGAGCTAAAAGTAGTTGGGGTGACCTATGATGAGCTGGTTACTAAGGAAGAGGATCTGCTGAAGAAAATTACTATGTAGTGTCTCCTTGGGTTCTTTGCTATTTTTTGTTGTTTAGCTGTTTTTTCTGTTTGCTGGTTTTTTGACCAGTCGCTTTGTATGTGGACTCTATTTTCTCAGCTTTCTATTTAACTATGTTGTAATGGTTTCGGGTCCTTAAAACCTATTTTTCAATCAATCAGAACAATATTATCAAAGTTTATATGACAAAATCTCCTATGCCAAAGCCATCTATCATCTATTTTTGCAATCAAACAGTTGCTAACTTTAGGATTAAGATGAAATAGATTACCTCTAGTCTGTTTCCTGGTTGCAATCAATTCACCTTTGTTGTCAAAGATTTTGCACATACCATTTCTAAAATCCAGTGGGTATCCTCTATCATTAAGTTATGCCACACTCAGAAGATTGTTCTTTAGGCCTTCAACCCAATAAACATCGTTAGCACTGCTCTTCCCATTAAGAGAAATAATCCCACCGTACAGGGTGAGTCATTGCAAAATCTAACAACACCGCCATCAAATTCCTTCAAGGAAATAAATTTGCTCTGATCACCGGTCATGTGATGTGAACAACCACTATCAATGATCCAATCATCAAAGTTATCCATCCTGGACACTAGTGCCTTCTGATCTAATATCTCTTCCTTAATATCTACAAACACAATATCTTCACTAACACCATCATCAAATTCTTCATCAATAATATCACTGTCAATAGCAATAAGATAATCTCTCTTGCCTTTACCCTTTTAAATTTGTCTCTCTTGTATTCATTTTCACCATCAAATAAATTAGCTTCTATATGACCAATCTTATTGCAAGAAAAACATTTCAATGGTAGCTTACCTCTGTATTTCCCAGTGCCTCTAGGTAGTCATTTTGCCAACAATTCTTCAAGCTCCACTAAATTGTCTTCATCATCAGCATCTCTGCTGGATCTAGATTCATAGCTATGCCCGATATCTCTACTTCTTCTCACAGATGGGTTAGAGACAGAAGATTTGAATGCAAATTTTGATTTTTGTACACTACCATCATAGCCATTTAGTTCAAAAGCAGTAAGTTTGCCAATGATAGAGTCAAGAGTTACCTTTGTTTTGTCAATGGATTTCAGCTCTTGAATAGATGCAACTTGTTGTTCACCAAAAGTGATAACCCGAGACACCTATAAATCTATCTATGAGATAACCAATCTCAATCAATGAAACACCTCAGGGCTTGGACAACATAACATAGGATCCTAATGATCCTCCTACACTTCAAGTTCTGCTAGACCTAGGGGGGGACACCCTTTTGATGCATTGAATACAATAATCACAAACATGAGACTGCATCAACAATGAGTAGACAAACCATTCCACAAGCTCACCAAATTAGGTAACAGGTACAGATGGGCTGGATCTTATACAAATAATAGGTGAAATAGAGCTTTGGAAGGATAGAACATTAACCCCTAAACATAAAGGGAAATAGATTTGTCTTTTAAAATGTATATCTGAGACCATTCCCAAATCTGTCAAAGACTAGTGCCTTGTTCATTGGGCAGCAGAGTCACTCACAGAACTACAAATATGAATCATAGATGCAAGTTTGTTTTCCTTAAACAAGATATTCATGCATTAATACCTTATATTAATGCACTATTTGATTCATTCACAAATTCATCAGATCTGGATACATATTTCATTATTTATGACTGACTATAGAATTTAAACTCTTCATTGAAGAATGCCTACAAACAATCATACAATCTCCTTGAGATGACAAATTTCATTCTCCTTGAGGATTGAATTCATAATAATGAAAAAACATATTACAGAGACAATCTTGTGGGAAATTACTCATGCCTGACACAAGTAGGACCTACAATTAAAACCATATTTACAACAGTGCACTGCAATCTCTATACCCTGAAACCAAACAGAAGCATTTACAAATTTGGGTCAAGATCTTTAGAAAATGGAAGCCATCAAATCTGGAGCATTTTCCAAATTTCTGGAACACTTACAACTGAGAAGAATTCGGAATAAAAAGAGGAGGGAAGAAAATCAAATCTGCAACTGAATTGCCAAGTGTCTCCTCTCTAACTGAATTTTGTTCCCGTGGAAACTACCTCCAAAATATCCTACATTTGTCAAAATTAACCACATAATCAGATTCCTCACTCTGAGAGCTTTTCGACGATATATAATACTTTATATTTTGGCCAAAATTTAGACCCTGGGCGAATTAATTCCCATTTGTGCTCAATCATTCAAATATTTCGAATTTTAATAAAGTCAAAACTATATCATTTATTCATTTTAATTTTGATTTTTGCCTCCATTTGTGCTTTGACGCCTTGCCACGTGGCGGCCTCTGATTGGTCGATGGAGTTGATCAGATGCCACCTAGGATGACACCTCATCACTGCCACATCATCTGCTTCATCATTGCCACCTGGCCGCCACGTCATCGCCACTAGACTGCCACCTATGCGGCAACTGTGTGCCACCTCACCGGGACCCACCTACTGGAATGCCACCTATCACGACACGTGGACGGCTCTCGTTCACTTTCGCTATTTCGCTGGTTTTAAACAACGTGCATCTTCCTTTCGTGAACCTACTCACTCGTTAAGTCGGCCTTCCTCTGCAAAATTTTGCCTGTCTACCTCAAGAAGCGTGCCTACGTGGGGTCCACCTAGTCGCCATCCAGTCAACTCCTCTATCGCCTCAGGAAGCGTGCTCACGCGTGGGCCCACCTTGGGCGCCCATAGGCACTTTGTGTCAAAATCCTTTATGGCTTAGACATTATAGTATGGTGGAGATTTGCATATAAACATCAAAAACGTCCCTTTCCCAGTCAATGTGGGATTAAGGCTTATGTCTAGAGCTGTGTTTTTGGAGATTTGCCTGAGTGACTGCCTGGAAGTTTCATTCGCCAATGCGATTTGGTTGAAAGCTTCTTATTGCCCCTCCACATTCCAAACACCATGCTTGTTAAAAACCACGTAGAGTGCATTGCCACGCTGTGGAGGATTTTCTATTTAACCAACCACATGCCATGCAATGGAAGAGGAGAATACTCTTGCACCTTGAATTTGAAGGTTTTGGCAGCTGCTGAGACCATGTGAGGGGGGCGATTTGAAACCAAATTCACTCAATGCACTTAATTCTTATGACCACTCCACAGGGGAGAAAATGTTCCAACCGCACATATACCTTGGGAGTCATCTAAAACCCCCTTCCTCACCAGCCACAACACGCGAGGGGAGAGCTACGTAGAAGGAGGGGAAGTGCGAGGCAGGAGTGTGAGGGAGGAGCCACTGCTTGAGAATCCCATACACCATGCTACGATAAAGAGGGAGGACATTGAAGTTTCAATGCCTTGCTGTTTTCCACGTCCCTCCCCAGTCTCCTACGCTGCTCTAGAGGCTTCTACGTAGGGGCATTACTCAGCATTTTAATACATTCCAAAGCCACGCTGCAGGGAGGTCTTTGGCACTGTCTTCTCCCACCATGCTCCATCATCAAACGCCTTTTACCCTTTGCAAATCACGGCATGGGAGACGTTACAAGCCCATAGCATTTGGAGGAGATAACAAGCTTGTTTGGTTTGGGGCTACATCGACCAAAGGAACCCCACGCTGCCTTGGCCTTCATTCTGAAACACCTTTCAACGCCCTCTCCATTAACCATGCAAGGCATTACTCAAGGTTCGGCTACACTCCATAGCCACGTTCACTAATCACTCCTGCCTTGGGAAAAACCGGAAACTTGGAAATGGATCCAGCATTAAGAGGCACATCATTGTAATGAATTGAGCTTTCAAATTTACTTGCACCAGCAGGGCAAACTCTTTCACATGGTCTTGAACAATCAATTAGACAATCTCCTGGATCAAATTGAGCTTGGCGGAAGTGAAAATCTGTGTCTTTATTAACACTGATCATTACCCAAGGCCTTCCCAAGGGTATCCTCTCAACTACATTTCCTGACATCCATATCAATTTGCACTTGGTTTTGAACTTTCTCGGCTCTCTCGTTGTCCAACTGGCGAATTGCAGTCGAGCCAGGTTGGGCCCCAAAGTGGGTCTGACTAAAAAAAATTTCATTTTCATGCGACTGACAACTAGAATGCTTCACGGACCTCAAACACACCTCTGGAAGCGATTGGCATCGTTTTCAGATCATCAGACTGAATTTTGCACCCTTTAGGTGATTACGCCACATTTTTGCATTTAATCATGAAGACGTAATTTTCAAACCTATCAAAACACCTTTCTGGAGCTCGCCATCTAACAGGCGTGTACTCTGATATACAAGGACGACTCCTACCAAATGGTTTCTCAAGATGAGTCCTGAGCGAAGAGTTATTAATTTCCAAAAATGGCCAACTGACTTTGTCGACACTGCAAACCTGACGAAGTCAATGTCCTGGCAACACATGACGCCTTTCTCAAAAATATCAAACGACCCCCGCGGGTCCTCAAATTCGGAACATAGGTACCTTTAAGTACATATTAAATCTTTGAATTCTCAGTTCGATCACCAGACTGACAGGATGCAAATGACATGCACACAAAAATGGCTACATTAACTGATCTAACACTGGAAGTGCGGATAACTGAATTTGATGGCAAAATGAGCTCTTTTGAAAACCGATCAAACGGATTGATAAAGGCTTGAAATTTTAAACATAGCTCATCATTTATACCAACATTAGCCTGGAACAAACATTATGACATGACGCTTACTGAGGCAACTTTTACACTTGTGCGAAACAGGGCTCCGACTAGCTGTCAAAACAGGGACTTGCCAAAACACACAAACTGCAAACGGATTTGGCTTCAAAAACTGAGCAAATGGATTCGTTAGGACTTGAAATTTTGCATACTGACTCACATTTATGCATACAATTGAATCCACTTTGAATTTCTCTATGAAAATCAACAGGGCAAAAGATGTAATCACTCAAAGTAGGCTACTCAATAAAATCTGCATTTGTGCCTAAAATGCACTTCCAGCTCACCCCTCAAAATGGGTACTTGATAAACTTCTCCAAACTGAATTCTGAAAGTTGCAACACACTAAATAGGCCAAATGAAAGGTGTGGGACATGAATCCCAAGCCTTACCCTCTGAAAATCAACCGGCTCCATTTTACCCCCTTGCTAACTAGGCCATTCAAACTGACTTATTTTAATCATTTGGAAATGCAGGGCAAAATTTTGAAATGGGCCTATAAACTTGACTGAGTTTTAAATACTCCCAACACAACTCAGATAGCAAAGGCTGGTAGTAGGGTTCTCAGTACCTTACTGATCACTGTGGCATCTTCCACTTTCCCTCCTACACTCTTTATTTCACCAACTATATCTTTTATCCTTTGACCATACTACTGTATATTCTCACCTTCAGACATTCTCATGTCATCAAACTTTCCTCTTAAACTCTCCTCTTTAGAAATCTTAACATGTTCATCACCGCTATAAATCTCTTCAAGTTTTTTCCATACTTCATATGCAATTTCAAGACCATGAACATCTACATATTCAGCATCAGACAAGGAACTAATATTAGCCTCTAATGCTTGATGATTCTCTTGTTGTTCTTTCTTTTGATCATCAGTCAAAGTTCCAGTAGGTGCAGTATAATTAGTTTCTATATGATCCCAATACTGACTACCGAGACTCTTAATGTAAATCTTCATTTTGTCACTCCATATCCTGTAGTTATCTTTATTGAACTTCAGACCTTATTTCTTCATCATGATCTACAAGATCTTTTCCTCAAGCTGTTAGGCTTTAGGTTAAAGAGGACATAAGATGCTCTAATACCAATTAATGGTATGATGAAAGAACAAGTATCCAGTAGAATACTGAGAGGAGGGGGTGAATCAGTATACTAAAAAACTGATACAAACTCCCAAACTCAAATTCAAACTCACAAAGTAAACTTTTACTTATCAAGATCAATAGTCAACATTAACCAACATCAATCGGTTTGACTGTTATGATAACTTAATAGTAAACAACTTCAATCTTGTAAACATAAAAAATGCTTAATCATACGTCAACATATTCATCTCTCAATGCTTCCAAATATCATGCCTTATCAGAATAGTTAAGTAGTTAATCAAATTAACAAATAAGATCATAACCACAAAATCATTCACCACTTGCCACAAATATTTATACATGGAAAACCCAAATAGGTAAAAACCACGGTGAGATGAGACTCACAAGGATAGCTATCTGAACTCTTCTAAAGTTTGCCCCATTAGGAGCCAAGCCTATTAAAGCTTTTACAATAAGTCTTGTTAAGAACTAATTCTGGTTAGGAATCACCCGGTTAGGGGATTTACAAATATGCCTTGATGAAAAGCAAAATACCCTATTAGGAGTAACCTCGCTGGAGGATTTGAGAATCCAAACTAATGGACCACCTTGTTAGAGCTTACCCGGTTAGGGGATTTCAATTTCTGTTGTAATTGTTAAAAAACAACAGGTTTTCTTGATATGTCTGAATAACACTACATCTGCTTGATCAGATCCTTCTTAAGCTTCAATCAGGCTTTACTCAAACTGCATATCCATCCACCAGTTAGGCAACCACACACTCAACGAGTTTCTGCCAATCTTGTTAACTTTGCCAACACTTAACAAAACAATATCATCAACCTTAAATACAAATCAACTAGGTCGATAACACAACAAAAACCTAATTCTCATCATAAAGATTACAAACAAGTCGGTACAATCTTGACCATTATAAACCATAACAATCTCTTCACATTTTTCAAGAAAATTCCAACTGCTCCATGATCACCGCTTCATCGAACTTTGTAACTCATCACGTGCTATGCATTAGATGCAATCCACTTGCTCCTTTCCAAGATAACAAACAAGCCAAATCAATCTGAACTAATCCTCATTCAATGATCACATGTGTCTCCATCATTACCTCTCAACATTAGATCTTAAACCAACAAACTTGATCGGTTAGGGTTTAACAGAAAACAATTGGTAGGGTTTACCGATTACATAACATAGAAAGGTTTAACCCTTTACACCAGTTCAACTTACAAACTACCATATACCGGTTTACAACATCTTCCTTAAAGTTCATCATGCCGAGTACAAGACAATAGCAATAACAAAAATAACATCAACAATATCATGAATATCATTCACCGGTTCAATTGACATCAATGACAACATATCATTAATGCAATCTATATGCAAAATGCCAACAATCTAAAAATGCCAACATAGGAGGGACACTACAAATTATTATTATTATTATTATTATTATTATTATTATTATTATTTGATGGTTTAATGTTTATTTAAATATTTATTATTTAAGCCTTTGGTTATTTATTTATTGTTGGGTTATTATTGTTTTGATTATTTATTTATTTATTTATTTGCCTTCTTGTTTATTTATTTACTGGTTATTTATTTGTTATTATTTTTGTACCTACCCCTTGTTATGATTTGCCTCTTCGGAGTTGTGATTGTGAGGATATTATTATTTAATTGTTTGTTTATTTAATTTAATTATTTGTGGATTTATATTTAATTGGAGCATTTATTTATATTTCCTTTGATTAACTTTATTGGGCATTGATTTATTATTATTATTGGTTATTATATTATTACATTCTCTTGTTACTATTTATGTAATTAAATATTATAAATCTTACCTACCCTATATTCCTATTGGTTGAGATTTGGGGGTAAGTAAAGAAATACATATTATATATTATTTTTCTTGACCTAACATACTCTATAGTTTTTGAATGAAATCTATTTATTTAGTTTTCTGAGCATTTTGTCAGGTTGGCTTTCGGGAGTTTTTGTAATGCCCTACCAGGAAACCCCAAAGGGATAAAAATAAAACACAAAAATAGAGTGCAAATAATTTATTTTTTTAAAATTAAACACAACATAATGATACAATGAGATATCAAAGTACAAATTACACAACGAAAGACTTTAACTAACACCTAAAGAGTTTCCCAACGTGATTACTTAATTCCACATTTAACTTTACTCACACTAATTAATCCAATAAGCTAATTATCTTAATAATGAGATAATTCTTAAACAAGGATTAATTTCTTTTAGTCAGATAAAAATATAGATCACATGATAAGGTTCATCCATTAAGATTTATTCATACCTTACGTTCAATCTTTCATTAAAACTTAAGTCATGCATCTAATTTCATAGTGTATTTAAATTTCATCATAAACTAATGAGTTCTTTCCATGCATACTTAATTTCATTAACAAAAACTAAATATATTCCAGTATTCTAATCTACATTCTTTCATGATCCAATTTACTGCATTTAAAAGACAACTGAATACATGCATTTACAATTAATTTCATCTAATCCACTTTATACAATCTAACATAATGCCAACCATATATGCTAAAATTAAAAAGGAACATAAGAACATAAGCATCACATAACACCAAATTGATATCGGAGTTCACCCCTAGAGGGCTACATCTCCGGGTCTGCTCAACTGCAAGACCCCTTTAGTCATTAAATAAGTTAAGAATACATAAGGTTCACATCATTTACAATCCTTCCATCAAGGCGAACATAACCAATATACAATGACCAAATCGGTCAAATAAATACATAAATGATCCCTGAATAGGAAAGGATCCAACTGAACATAATAGAAGCAAATACAAAGGTCCACTGGAGCATCCTCAAAACTAAGTCATTGCAACCCAGGGTCTAGCATGATATTAGGTACTCACAAGACATAAGCAACAAGACGACTCCACAATAGTTTTCCTATCAAGACAACTCAACAACACACTAGCGAACATAAGGGACAAGTGTCATCACATAACCTGGTATGGTTACCATGGCAGGTCTTCAAAGGTTCTGACCTCATCCACTGGGTTACCTTGGCAACCTATTCCGAATCTCTGGCCCATCCAAGCCTCATGTGGACCCACATATCCTTTCATGAAGACAAGGATGATGGTTTGCCATTTTAAGCCTTCTCACTGCATGTCGAGTCTGTACTAGCACTCGCCCCATGTGTGAGGCACAATTATCTTACTTAGTGATTCATTAACTAACTCTCTAATATGCTATTAGGTTATCACTTATTAGACACACTTTTGATGGGTTATCCATCAACCACTTTGGGCATGGCCCCAATCGAAATCCACTTTCCCATACGACACTAGACGATACTCAATGAACTCCTAAACCCAGGCATACACAAGGTCAATCAAACATAGTTCCAAATGGAGGGAACAACCATTTGGTCAAACACAACTTCATATGAGGTGCACTGACTAACGGTACTCTAACTGGAGACCTGACCAGCTATGGTCAACCACGAATGAACACTCGACACCCGCATAAAGGACATGACCAATTAAAACACCATCACAAGACAACAGTCAAACTCAAAATCGAGGACAGAAACAGGCACCCCAAATCAACCATACGACAGGGAAAAGCAAGTCTTGCCATTACTTAAGCAAAAGCAAATACATAAAATTAAACTTGGATAGGCAATAACTAGGAGACACAATCTTCTTTTTTTTCTCCTATTGTTTTCACACAACAATCGATCCAGTTTTCTAAAGGATCTAAGTTTTCAAAATACAATAACAAAAAAATCACCATTACAAGATAAATTCAATACCACAATTGCAATAGTACAATCTTGCTTATTTCTCAATACAGGGGAAAAATATAAATTAAACAATTTATTTTACTAAATGAAAATATCATTTACTTACCAATTTTCCAAACGATACATTATTTAATTCCCCATATTTCCAAATAATACATTATTTAATTTCCAATATTTCCAATAGTATATCATTTAAATTTCCAAAATATCCAATGATATAATGTTCCATTTTCCAATCACTCAAATACTATATTATTTCATTTCTAAAATTTTCAAATAACTTATTATCATTTAATTTATCAAATAATATATTCCTGAATAATATATTATTTAAAATTTATCAAATAATAAATATATTTTATTTTCAAAAAATTTCCAAATAAAATATTATTTTATCTTTTTTTCCAAATAAGATACTTCCTGCAAGCATCTTAAAAAAATGCAAATTAAACATTAATTAATATATATATTAATTACTCATTAATTATATATATTAATTAATTATTTAATAAATAAAATTAATCATTAAAACTTTTTAATAAAAAAGTAATATATAAAAAAAAACCTTTAAATAAAATATAATTTATAAACTCCATATATATTTTTTATAACATAAAATAAAAGTTTAATCTTTTTTTTTTTTTTCATAAAAGGCTACCCACGTGGAGGACCCCACATGGGCTCCCTTCCAAAGGGAAAGGTTGTGGAGTCCATGTCGTGGACTCCACACAACCACGACTGTGTGGAGGCCACGCCATGGCCTCATAGCCTGGCTCCCCACTATGGCAGCCCAAGGCGTGGGGATGGGGTCGAGCCTTGGCTCCCCCATCTCACGTAAAACAATAATTTTTTTTTTATTATTATATATATTTTTTATATAAAATTTAAAACAAAACTGCCCCAGTCATAGAGAAATTCCCAGTCAATTTTTGGGAAATAAATTTTATTTTCAAATCATCAAACATATATATGCATTTTTTTATTTCTATTTTTTGATAATCTCAGACAAAACTGCCAAATAAAATAGACTTAGAAATTTTCTGAGACAAAATAGAGAATGAATTCAATCAATTTAAAACAAAACATTTTCATTCCCAGGCAACCCATCCTGGCGAAATTTTTCTAGCATAACCCCCCTCAGGGGTAAAATTAGCAAATCTACTCAATCTATAAACATGAAATCCAACTAATTTAACAATCTACAAACCAAATAGCAAGATACATGAAGGAATTTTGGATTTCTTCCAACTCCTATATACACACAACATTTTAAATTTAACACATCATTTCTTTCCCAAAATGAAGAAATGGATTTACATCCATGAAACAAAGGATTCAATGCTAAATTAATTGCTCAATTCATATCCAAAATAAAGGAGTTTTTTTTTAAGAAAAAGGGCAGCTACACACACATAGGAAGCTCCTTTAAATTTAGGCAAATTTCAACAAAAACAACAAAGGATTAACTAAAATGCCAACCTTGAATGCTATCCTGGAGGTGTTGAAGATGAACTCCACCTGCAAAATACCAAAAATCCTTCTACAAAAGTTCCCCAAATTCTTCCCCAAAATTCTCAAATTTTTACCATCCAAAAAATATTTTCCCCAAAATATTTTCCAAAAATAATCCTCTCGAAAAATATTTTCAAACGCTAGGTTAAATGCCAAGTTTTTCACCAAAAATCTCCTTTCTAAAATAAAAATACTTTTACATAGTTTATTTCTAATTTCGAGAAAATCAAAATGCCTCTTCCTCATTTAATTTCTAATTTTCCAATTTAACACAACTTAACATTTAAATTTCAAAAATATTATGAGGGCAATATATATTTTTATTTAAAATAAAATCCCCAAATTAATCTTTCACACTTTATCAAATATATATTAACTTGCTTTTCTAATTAAAATTGATTTTCTTTAAAAATCAACCTTTCTATTTTTAAAAGGCAAAGAGATTGAATTAATTCTATTTCAAATTAATTTAAATCTTTCCTTTCCAAAAGCATATCTAAGTAAATTAATCATTTAATTGAACTTGCTCCTAATTTAAATTGAGCAATTCAAATTAACGATTAATCGCATAAAGGAACCCTATTTAATTTAGTCCCTTAATCTTTAATGCGCAAACATAGATTTAATCAATTTAAATACTAAGGACTAATTACTCAATTTAACCACACACAAAACACGCAATCCACGAAGGCCAAACAAACATACGACTTGCATACCCAACCAAAGGAATACTGATAGACGACTGACAACTCTCACATGAGCATGACTAGGGTCAAATGAGGGTCTCCCGACCACCTAATCCAATTTCTAAGGGTTAACGAGGAGCACTCAAACCTGTGAACCCAGATGGAGTCAAACCTCGCGCCCATGTCGTACTGTACCTGCAATCTCCCGCAACCATGAATCACACATGCATATATGTATATATATATATATGTATATATATGTACATATATATACATATATATATATATGTATATATGTATATATACATATATATGTATATGTATATGTATGTATATGTATGTGTATGTATATGTATATATGTATATGTATATATGTATATATATACATATATACATATACATATATACATATACATACACATACATATACATATATATGTATATATGTATATATACATATATACATATACATATATATATATATATACATATATACATATATATATACATATACATATATATATATATATATATATTTAATAAGAGTGTTAGCCCAAGATTAATAGCACAATTCAGGAGAAAAATAAACTTACATACGAATTGAGGTGACAACCACATTAATAGGTATGCACATTAATTAAAACCTCTAACTATAACTTGATTACATGATAACTAACCAAGATTAAAATCTGATTAGGGTAGGGGTACTACAGTTTTTCTGCAACTTGGAAAATTTGATTACTTGGATTTTGGCTTGGTTGAAGCTTGCTTGGATTTGGATTTGGCTCTTCTTTAGAATTGGATTTTCCATTACTTCTATTTTCCACTTCTCTGCAATTTATTTATGAAAAGATTGTCTTCTCTGTCCATGAAGAAAGTTTGTTTACCAGGAGATTTCGGGAATGGTTGTAATATTATTATTTATAAAGATAAACTATATGGTTTGGGGATTTATTTGTATTTGCATTTCATTTCTTGTTAGTGTGTTGTTGTGAACGGTTTACTCTATGTCTGCTCTATGTCTTCTCTATGTTTGCTGTAGCAGTTGTGGATTCTGATTTTGGTTTGGGAGCGACGAGAATTGTTCTACCATTTCATTTCATATATTCGGGAGGGATTGTTATCCTCTCCAAAGATTTTTGTTGCCTTGGCCTATGTATAGCCATATTGAGTCTATTGGGAGTCAAATTCGTATTTGATTATGATTTATTTTCCAATTATGTATGTCGAGTATCTTGAGCTATCATCTTTGATGCAATTTTCATTTTTTGGTTTGGGCATCGTTTTGAAGCCTTAGTTATTTTTCTGATGATGTCGTAATTTTGAAGTGTCATTTTCTAAGTTTTCCTAGCAAATGCGCTATGTTTCCAATTGAATGCGTTGAATTCTTGTAAGCGCTAATAAACTTGTCAAATGCGTCGTTAATATCTACAAATGCACTACAATTTTTATTGAATGTGTTGTTCTGAGATACGAAAGCATTGATTTTATAGATATATGCACTATTAAAATTGTCAAATGCATTAGAAATATATTCAAAAGCGCTACTTTATTTGGCTGAAGCGCTAAACTACTCTATAGAAGTGTTATATTGCACTACAGAAGCACTAAATTGCTCTATCAATGGTATCTTGATGTTTTATGTCTTCTATGATGATTTTTTTCTAGTTTTGTCTTTTGTACTAGAGCCTATTGATGATATTTTTTAGGCTTTGCAACATTGCTTGTAGTTCAGATTTGATTATTTGATGTGGATATGACTCTAGCAAGATGTATAGTGCCTTGTCGTTGAGGTTGTCTTGTTTTCTCTAGCAAGATGATAAGCCTTGCAGTTGAGGTTGGTTCATGTTTCGCTCCAGCAAGAGGGTTGTGCCTCGTTGTTGAGGATTTGATATTGTTTATGGTTGAGTAAGTGGATGTTACCTTGCTCTTGTTCATTGATATGTTGATTATTGATGAAGCTCTTGTTTATATATAGGCATCTTGGATTTTTGTGATTGTGTATATTGCATATGTTATGTGGGTACTTTCACGATGTTGCTTCTGAGCCTCTTTCTTGATGTTATTGTTTGTGTTACCCTAAGGTCTTGGAACATGGTTAGGGGGAGTGGGATTTCATGTGATGACTAGGGTTATGAGACATAGGCTACTAAGAGGTTCCTAGTAAGGATGCTTGGAGTCTAGACCACCAGGGCACATTGAAATTTTTCCTTGTTAAATAAGTGATAACATTAATAATTAATTACATGGTTGGGTAATTAGTATTCATCTAAACAAGATAATAATTGTATGATGTGAGCCCCAATACTTAGTCCTAAGGAAGATGTTTTGGGATAAGCTTGGGAAGGCCATTGAGATGTCAAACCAAACTCCCTTGATCTCTCATAGTTTGAGATGGTTCCACATGTCTATTAGGGTTGATATTCCCCTTCTTTGTGAGGATAACATTCAATGACATGTCTACCAAAGTGTGGATTTTTACCTTTGTGTGAGGATAGCATGTGATGATACTTCACTCCTACATGTGTCCTTGTTCCTTATGCCATGGTTGTTGATATACCTCTAGGAGTTTCTATGTTGTACGTTTAGTCTTGTGATGTGGTTGGCCTATTGGTTATGTGTTACTTCTTGGTTATGTTTCTAGAGTGTGTGTGGTACCTTGTGTCATCTGCTAGCATGGGGGGTGATTCCTTTGGTTCCACATGGTCGGGTGATTTGATGCCTTCTTCCATTGGGATGTTCTTCGTTGGTTTCTCTCATGCTTGGATGTTGATTCTTATCTCTTTGGCTTATGGATGGATACTTGCAACAGATTAATGTTCATGATTTATATGGCATATGTATATATAGATATCATGAGATCTTTGCATTTATAGACTTGGAGTTATGCTCCTTGATGTAAATGGATAACTTATATGTGATGGTATTTGATGTATTAGGATATGTTTATGTCTCTTGTAAGAGAAAATATTGATGTATATTTTTGTATCATGGATATTGATTCATTAATGGAAATATCATAATTGGATCTATTAAGGTGCATTCAGTGTTGTATGTATGTATATTGTGGTTAGAAATGGTTTAGGAATGTGGTAATGCAGTAATCTTTGTATCTTGGTTTGTTAGTATCTATGTATTTAAGGATTAGGGTTCATGGATGAATAATGATGCTATTGAATTGAAAAAAAAATTATGATTCAGACTTGTGTGGAATCTTCTATTAGAAATAAGGAATGTTTGTATCTTAGATTTGATGTTGGATGTGTATGGATAATTGATGGTTAGGGGATTGAATAATATGCATGATAATGTAATCTTTTAATGTTTTGATATTCTTGTAGATTACGCCATATAAGGGATGTTTACCTTGAATATTAGGCATTTACAATGTCATATCATATTGAAGGTTATTCTCTTAAATGATCTTACCTCTTGATCATGGTAAATGTATATGGTATGATGTAGAGATGTGTGGATAATCTTACTTTATGGAAATGGATTAGACATGAAGTAGATGACATTAAAAATGACTTAAAGTTGTTATGATAATGATTTGAGGTTAGGAACACTTGGATTGGTGATTTGAAATCAACCTAATAGGATTTATTGTCTTTGCATTATTAATGAAAAGAAACATGAAAGATGGATTAGTAGATGAACTTATGTATAAAAATGAAGGATTAGATGATGGTTGTATTAGATTGCATTAGGTTTTAAGGTAGTACTCATAAGGTTGTTGTTAAGATGAAGTTATAAGTAATGGTGTTGAGATACCCTAGGGAAGATAAATGTTAAATGGTATTTATTTTTGCTTGCGTTATAAGTTCGTATGATTATGCTTTTATGTTATGTTCATGATGGATATGTGTATATCATGTATATGGATGTTAATGCATGTGGGTACATGGTTATATGTGATGCATTAGATGATGTATCTCCCAATAACATGGGGAGTGTCCATGTTGTGTAGCACTCTTCCATGATAGTTGGGGGCCCTTCCCATGCTACATAGGGGGTGGAAGTGAGCAGATACCATGCCTAGGGTGGTATGAATTTTCCCAGGCCAAATAACTCATCGGACCGATAAGATTATGTCGGCCAAAACCGTGTATAGTATAGAGTTTGGTTGATTTTTTTGTTTGTTTTTTAGGGTTTTCCATAGATATACACTACGTTTTGGTATGCAATATGGTTTTGAAGTTTATTAGGTCTTAGGGTTTCTTGTGTAGCCATTAGTATATCTTAATATTTTACAGAAAGAATGGATTACTATTAATTTACTTATATAGATATATGGTAATTTTGGGGTTGTACTATATTTTAAACTAAATCATGCACAAAGCCAATAAGTTATTGCATTTTACCCAAATGTAGAATGAGAGATAGATTATTTATTAATCAAACTATTAAGTGTCTTGTCAAGTTTATATTATATGTTGGATGCATAAATCTTAGTGCAATATAGGTTAATAATTTATGTAAAGGTATAGTTGTAGAGGGTTAATTCAACTTAATTAGAATTCATTAAAGTAAGGTTGGGGTTGTTATAAAATAATTAATATCATTTATGTTATTTGGTCAGTTAATTCAATTAAGTGAATTAAAGGTTGTGTAACTAGATTTTAGGGTTTTGCTCAAATTTGTGCTTGGTATTATGTTTAGATTCTATATTAGTAATTTTAGTGCCTATACACTAGGTAATGTTATTGTATTATTCCATAAGTAAATACATGTGAAAGGTTTAGGTTATTAATTTGTGTACTTATATATATTGTTTTTACAAGTCTTATGATACCTCAGAGTGGTAAATCTATTATGGTTTATTTATTTATTTGTGTAAGAAGGTAAATTTGAAAGTGTCATAATAAATTTAATTGGGACCGATTAAAATGGTAGGGTTATTATTGAGTAAGTAATATATGTTTATTTTACATATGGTTGCTTAATTTAAACAAGTTAATTAATAATATTTGGGATATAATGAGTAATTTAGTAATGATTATATATATGATAATGTAAGTTTAATTCAATTAAGTAAATTAACTTTGAGTTAAGGATTTGAATTATAGGTTATATTTATATTTTGATAATAGAAATTGTATATAAAAATTGATAACAATTGATATAATTTAAATAATTTATTTATTAGTGTTAATTATACTCCATTTAATGTTAAGTAAGTCGAGTTGAATATTGATGTTGTTGTTCTTAGAATTTTGTTACCTAAACCCCATTGTATTATTTTATAGGTAGATTATAGAATGCCTTAGGGTTTTAAAATTGAACCAAGCTTAGTGTCATAGAGGTTCATAGGGGTGCTGATAAATCTTGTGTCATTATGCCTAGTTGAATGCTATTTGTTGACAATGTTTGGATAATGGAATTGTGGTATTATTATCTTGGCATTGGAGCTTATTGTTAGGGTGATGAATCATTTGATTGATATAGTCTTGTGTATGTGGTTTCTACCCTAGGAGTGGGTTAACCTATGGGAAGTTTGTGTTGGAGTTTTAGGGGGGAGTGGCTCGTAATGGGGCCCGCAGCCCAAAGTGGACGCCTGGGTAACCTATTGTGGGGTTCCTTAACAACTGATAACATAATAATAATGAATTGGGTAATACACTTAATCAAGATAAATAAGTTTTCCTTTCTCATGTCCTAAGTGCTCGTGTAGGCTCTTGAAAGGTTTGAGAAGATGCATGTATGTCTATGTGACATATGGAGTTATCATTGCTTGTCCACCTGGGATACGTTTGGAGCTAGCAATTGCTTATTCATCCATAGGATGTTTAGAGCAAGAATTGCTTGCTCATCCATGAGATGTTTGGAGATAGCATAGTCAACCACCTTGTCCTCGTGAAAGGTTGTTGATATTGCATGTGTACCCTAGGAGGGACCATGTGATGACACTCCTTCCCTAATGCATCCTAGCACCTTGCCCGAATAATTGTGGTAACGAGCCACTAATGGTAGACCCTGATATTAGTACTTGAATTCCCTTTGGGTGGTTGGATCTTGCTAACCTTAGTGTTTCTATTAGGACATAGTGTCTATATCCCTAGCAAGGTGGGGGTGGACCTTTGGGTTCCACATGGTTGGGTGGTCATGGCCTAATTTTGGAAGTTAGCTTTCCTTGTCAAGCGTGGATGTGATCTTCCCCAATTGGTGCATCTTGTTCGTGTTTCTAGTATTAATATCAAAGATGTTTTTATGATAATGTATCATGTATTTTTATATGACTGCAATTGTATCACTTCATTTTGGAGGAATCCTAATGTAATTGGATAATGTAATATATTTTTAATTTACGATAAGTAGTTTTTAGATTGCGTGGTGTTGGTACCGACAATCCGTTATATGCTTATGAGTTGTCCTTTATTTCAATTGATGCTTAGCTTATTCTTGTTTATATATGTTAATCATGTGCAATCGATTAATATGTTTAGATGTTATGATTGTGAATGCTTATGGTTATTGCTTCCATGCTTTCATGTAGTTTGATGTGTTATCTAATGTTGAGGAACCTCTTGGAAATATTTTAGTAGTGAAATTTAAATTATTCTTGATATTAAATGTTTATTTTTATATTTTTTTAAACTAAATTATTGCAATTCTCTATTGTTGTATGTATTTTATCTGGTTCCTTGAGGTTCCTCGCATGGGACATTACATGGAACTATTTGGTGACATTAGAAAAAACTATGATCCCTATGGAAAATTGAAGGTGAAAGTGTCTAATAGCATGAGACATGAGCCTCACATTAAGGACTTTTTGGTTTATTTTGAAAATGACCATGAAGTATGAAAAAAAAGCTTTCAAAGATTCATAGTTCAAAAAATAAGGAGCATTGGTTCACAAAAAGTTCTATTAGAAGTAAAAGAAGATGGGATGACTTTATATGAACAAGTATATAATGAATCCATACAAGATCCAAAATACATATAATTAAAATTTTTATCATTGAAAGAAATAACACAAAGATTTATGATAGAACTACTAGGTGGTTAGAGTCATGCATGAGGATTCTTGAAGTACAAGGGATAAATATCTATATCACAAAGAGAAAAAATAGAATTGAACCATACTTTAATGACTTCATCACTAAAAAGAGAAAGACCATAATGGTTTAGGAACAACAAGAAAAGGAAAATACAATCTATCTAATAACAAGATAAAGTTGACAAAAACCATCTACAATCTAGCTAGGATAAAGTTGACAAAAACCATTTTGAAGAATTAGCATAAAATCCATAACACTAGTGCTCATGCTAAATTATATTGTGTGTAATTTAAGATCACTTTTGACATATTTTAGAATAAGATCATAAATGCAAAAAAAATGGGCATATCATTTCACAAGGAAAAGAATCGGTTCCTATGAGATATGAATCTATGAATATACTATAATGCTAAACAACTATTTATTTTCTTATGAAAGAGATAATGAACCTAAATATGAGATAGATGAAGCCCGTTCTTATGAGCACTATAAAAAATAAAATAAAAAATTAATATAAGAGGAAAAAATTGTTAAAAAGAATTCTTAACTACTCATTTAGTTTGAATATTTTTAACACACCTCATTATCTAGAATCCAACCATAATATTGAGAGACCAAAGGTAGTTCCTCAATCTTCTACTAGTTTTCAATCAACAACAAAATAAGGTAAAACTAAAAACTTAGATTCAAATAAGTTTGAAAGTTATATTATTGAAGAAATTAAGAAAATAAAGAATAATTTGCCTTTATTTCAATTATTAAAGATATTTTTATTAATAAATCCTTCTTAAATTCCTTAGAAGAACAATCCCAAAAGAGAACCCCTAGGAAAAGATACATCTACTAAATATCATAGTTTCAAGCCTAAAGATAAGACCCCAAGTACAAATGGTAGATGCTCACGTAGTATTATGTAAAGAAAATACTACTTGTTCCCATCCTTTCTACTGACCCTTAGAATATTTGGCAAGAACTTACATAATTTTTTGGTAGATTTTGGTTTCTTGACGAATGTCATCTAATTTTATATTTTTTGGTAGATTTTGGTGTCTTGACGAATGCCATCTCATTTTATATTAGGATTCTTCCTAGCCAAGTCTTCTAAGAAGATCACTAAGTAGAAAAAAAATGAAGTAAATTTTGGTATTATGGATGAACTCGTCATGTGTTGCATTGGTTTTGTCATTGATGTCAACACTTATCTTTTTGGAGATCTACATTGTTGATTTGGCACTCTAGTTATATTGGTTTGTTGATGAACCGGCACATTGTGGTCCCGGTATGGATATTGGCTTATGCACAGTTACCAGTATATGTTTCACCGACAGCTTAGGATGTTGATGATGACTTGTTATCATCTGGAGATCATTTGGTTATGTCAAAGACATGGATTGGATTTTTGCATTTGTTGTTTTGCATATTGGACTGATCGGGTTCACATATTTGCCTTAACTGGCAGATAGGTCCAGGTTATGAACCGACATAAGAAATCATGTTCCAGATCTGCATGACATGTGTTGGAAATGATTTATTGATTGGATAATGTCTAAATGTATTGAGGCTGACATATTGTATTGCACCAAGACTTAGTTTGTAATTGATTTAAATGTAATATCTTTTGGGAGCCAACCTAATGATTAGGTCTTAGGTTTTGTATAAATAATTGTAAGATCTTATTTGGAAGAAGAGTGTGTGTATATTGAAGATTATTGTGAAGAGCGAAAACAAGCAGATCCTTGTGTGAAACATGCAGATATTATCTGAAGGTTGAAGGAAAGGTCATGAAGGTGTTTGGTACTCATGCGCAGAGCTTAAACGAGTACTGAATCCGACATTGAAGATGCTAAATTGAAGTAGTACATTGTTATTGGATTTAACCATCTAGCTATGTAGTCAGTGTGACTCCTAATTTTGTGATTGAGTAGTGAGCTCTAGGCAGTTGGCCTTTCTGCATGTGCAGACCCCTTTATTGTATTCACTTACTATCTGCAGTATTATCATCTGATTGTGGGTAAGGTTTCCCACCGTGGTTTTTCCCCTTACAGGGTTTCCACGTCAAAATCTTTGTGTCATGTGTTGTGGATGTTGTTTTACTTTTTGTTTCATGCATTAAGTTGTACCGGTAATACTATAACTATTAATCTATTTTACCAACACTGAGTTTTAAGTTGGAATAATTTGTTTTGGGTTGCAATTTATTGACAACTGATTCACCCCCCCTCTCAGTTGTCCTTCTTGGTTCCTAACAGTAAATGTTATTGGAGAATTGACAAATATTTATATTTACTTAGAAAAGGCCCTAGGATCTATAACTACATTGGTATTTAAGTGATAGATATCCCATAAGCCTGTGAAATGCTTTTAGTGTTAGATTAGTCAAAGAATTTGAAACAATATATGACAACTAATTTTTCTCACATGTAGATTTTATGGAGATTGATTCCTAATCATATTAGCATTGATAGAGAACCAAAGATGAAGCATTTAATTAGAGTGCAACCAAAATAATGAAGTCCTATTATTTGAAATAGAACTTGGGGTATATGGAATAAACTCTTGCAACTGTCAAGATGAAGATATCTTCATGTGCCCAATAATTATAGTAATGATATTTGAATTACTCCTAGTTTTGATGTGCTAATTCAATGATATTTCTCCCTAGAAGATAAAGAAGGATTTATAGAAATTTTTTATAGTTATTTCAAAGAAGGTGAAACAAAATCAAGGTGATGCAATCTTTGTAGAAGACATATTGTTGAAAGGATGGTGCAAAGTTCAAAATGTTGCACATTTTGAGATTACTTATGCATTATTTCTTACTATTTTTATCAATGAAAATAACATTCTATATTTAAAAGATCAAGAACATGAAAAAGAACATACATCTTTAAAGATAATATTCATTTTTCTCAACCACTTATTGGAAAGAAGAATCAAGATATGGAAGTTGCAAATTTAATAGGAGTTAGAGAAGGAAAATTTTCTAAAGAATATGATTCTAGAGTAATTCCTCAAGTGGATTTAAAGACTAAGGTGCCAAAATAAGTTAAGGATCAAGTGTTGACTTTGAAATTTGATGGATCTAATTCCATTCAAGGAGTAGGGGTAGAAGTTGAATTGATAAATTCTCAAGGTTAATAATTCTTTTAGCTTATAGATTACACCTTCAATGCACTCATAATATTAAAAAATATTAAGCATTGATTTATGAATTATTGTTGGCTTTAAAGAAGAAAGTTGAGATGTTAAGAGCTTTAGGAGATTTAATTTTTTTTGTGAATCAAGTTAGGAAACAATATGTTTTCCATTATAGAAATAAAATAGTAATAGACACTATTTTTGAGACCTTATTGAAATTTTTAATGCTTTCAAGATTTAACACATGTCCAAAAAGTTCAATTATCGAGGAAAAGCATTGGGTACTACAACCAACCCATTATAACTATTAAATCTATCCAAATTGAAGATATTTTTATTTGAGCTAGTATTAATACCATTAGTTATAGATAATATAACAAATGTCCAAGTTTTGAAGATGATCAACATATTTTGGGTTTCATTTCCAATATATGAGTGTTTGAAGCATAGTTTATTGATGAAGTAGAAAAAGAAGAGCTTGAGCTAAAAGAAAATATCCTTATGAATCTAAAAAGTGATACCATTCCCAAGGGGATGATTGTATTAGAAAGTTTATTTTATATTTATCAAATGAGGAAAATATGAACCTTTGAACCTAGTCAATGAAGGTGATTAGATAGATATGCTAATTGGAAATTTCTAAACTCTAAAAGAAAAGGATGGAATTGTCATCGTATGGAGTTATGAATAAATTGGAGATGTATAATACTTCTATCATAACAAGCCACTCAAATATAAATAAAGGGCTATAAATGTAGACTTATTTTCCAAGAAGTTGAAGAAATTACTTTTAGCAAGAATCATATTCCCAGTTAGACATTCAACATAAGTAGCCAATTTAGTTCCCATTAGAAAGAGAAAGGCAGTTATCCCCTATAGTCATTGGACAAAGTATTGTAGATTATAAATGGTTTGCAAATAATGTCTCTCCTTATCTAGGACATGTTTCACCATTAAGATAAACGAGATGGTTTTCAACATGAAGTGAGGGATTTTTTTTTATTATAGAAGGATGTCATTAGACTAATAAAGATGATTTTTTTTTATTATAGAAGGAGGCATAACCATTCAACGAGCAATTCATATAACATTCAATGATCTAATTAGAAAATTTATAATTATTTGTATGGATGATTTAATAGTGTTTTCCAAGAATAAAGATGATTACATAGCAAACCTAAGAAAAGTGTTGTAAAGATGTGAAGAACATGGCATGTCACTTAACCTTAAGGAGTGTATCTTTGGCATTGCATAGGGAAAACATTTTGTCCATGTTAATCCAAGAATGATATTTTTATTGATTTAGATAGAATCAACACAATTATGAAACTACAATTATGAGCTAGCAAGAATGAGTTGAAGCCTTATTTTTTGTAAAATTATTTTTATTTGAAAGTTCATTATATGCTTCACTTACATAGTCCATCCATTGAATATTATGTTGAAGAAAGATAGAAAGATAAATCGGACACCTATAGCTAAAGATAATTTCGAAGACATTAAGAATGAAATAACTGATGCCCTTGCTTATAAATTTCATACCTGAAGCTAAAGCTAATTTTTAAGACATTAAGAAAGAAATAATTGATGTCCTTGTTTAAGAAGACATTAAGAGAGCTAAATGGATCCCAATCCTACAAGAATTAAATTTATAAATTACTCCTATGAAGCTTGTGAGAGGTCAACCACTAACATAGACCATAGCTAATGTCATATATAAAATTCATCATTATTCAATTAGAATCAAAGGGAAATCACGAATCCCTATCTAATCAAAGAATCCTAAATAAACCAATGAAATAATGCAAAGAAAAGTAATAGGAATATAAAATATTCAATTAAGACTCCCTATTCCATGAATGCATATAGCTTCCATTGTTCTTCTCTTCTTTGTGGTATGATGACTCTCAGATATTGCGCTGACAACCTGCAAATGACACAAAGTTTCAAAGTTCATGATTGTTGAAAATGGAGATTGAATGCTCCATTTATAGATTATTGGAGAGGATTGATTGAGAAGTGGAATAGATTGATCAAAAGGTGAAACTCAAGTGAGCTCACATGCTGATTGATAGTTGAACTGTTGATTTGGAGGTGGAACTGAATAGATAATTGAGTTAACTAATTGAGAAAAAAGTTGATTGAAAGATGAAAAAGAAAGATTGAAAGATAATTAAAGAATGATGTAATTAAAAAGATCAATTAAAATAGATGGAATATTTAACTAATTGAAAGCTTGTTGGAAAAAAACAAAGTGGAAGATAGAAATAGAGAATGAAAAGATAATGATTTAATTAATTAATTTAGCATGTGCTTGCACTTTGACTTTGATTTTCAATTTAATAATTGCATGGGATTTAATTCAAATATTGAATTTATTTTAAATTCAATTTGTTATTGGAATATATTTAGAAATTTGACTTTGATTTTCAATTTGATTTTTGAAATCATGCACATATATTTGAAATTAGAAGAAATTAATTAGCTAATTAAATAATTTAAAGGAAGTTTTTTACTATTTAGAAATTGAATTTAATCAAATAATAAAGATTATTTAAATTAAAGGAATTAAATCATAATTATTTAAATAATAATATTTAATTAATATTTAGAAGAGGGTTAATGATTAAATGATTAGAAGATAGAAATTGAAAATAGAATTTATTTAAATAATAAAGATCATTTAAATTGAAGGATTAATAACCACAATTAATTAAATAATAAATATTTAATTAACATTAGAAATTGGTTTAAATGATTAAACGGTGATAGAATTAAAATTGGAATAATTAGTAAGATGATGAAGAAATATGAAATTAGAAGAATAAGATTAATTAACTTAATTAAATAATTAAATAATTATTTAACTAATTTAGACGAATAATTAGTACATGATCAATGAGACATTTTTAGGTGTCTACATTTGCCCCTCTTTGAGAAAAAGTTGAAGTGACATTGTTTCAAAGAAAACGAAAAAATTCGGCCCCACTATGCCCCGATGACGCTTAGGGTGTAAATATGCCCCCTCAGAAAAAGTGGTCGAAAAATTCTGAAACTGAGACCATATTTTTGATATCACAGTAGTGAGCAATCGTGTGAAGTTTCGTGTGATTTCAAGACCGTTTGACTAGCCTACAAGTGCGTTTAAGTTTAGGGGGACCACGACCGTCAGAGTGAGAAAACCCAAATTCTGAGCTATAAATAGTGATTTTGACCTTTCATTTGTTTATTTGCATTGTTTTGAGTTCTTGGAGATCATTGTAAGTCTAGTGCTTTCCTGTGAATGTTTGATCATCATGGCTAGCATTAGGACACGACAACACTTCTCTGAGCAAGTACATTCCTATCAGAGATCACCTGGGATGGGTGACATTGTATGTATCCAACCTTTTGCTCAATTTTCTGCCTATTTTTGTTATTTTTTTCCAAAAAAAATAGAAGTTTTTGATTTCTTAAGCTTTATGCATATGCATATCGATTTTTACGCATTAGCTTTAACTGTTACACATTAGCCATAAATGTCATGCAATAGTGTAAGTGTTACGCATAGGTATTTAGTGTTACACAATAGATTGTTTGTTTATGCATTCTCTTCAAATGTCACGCATGAGTGATAAATGTTACACATTCACTTTAAATGTACTGCATTCACTTTAAATGTCACACATACTCTATAACAGTCATGCATTCATTGTAAAGAATTGTTTTCTTGTAATGCGAATAATGAATTTTCATTGCTTTGTACGGTATCTGATATTTTCATCATTTTTACTGTGCAAGAGAATATTGGAGTGTTATACTGCCGACAGAGTAGACCCAGTGGTCTTGATCTTCGAGATCAGTTACTTGATGAGGAGGTTGCTCACATCTGACATCTAGGATTGAATCATGTATTACATTTGCCAAAGATTATGGCCAATAGGGCCTTGATCACTGCATTAGTTGAGTGGTGGCATTCTGAGATGTAGATTCCATCTTCCTACTGGTGAGGCGTCCATTACTTTAGAGGATGTTTGGTGGATACTTCATGTTCCCATTCATGGAGATAGAGATGTATATGATCACGATGATGATAACGTAGAACCGTGTGCCCTTTTTGAGTGTGACGAGCATGATTTACAGATCATTGGTCATTATGATATATCATGGGCTCATTTATATTATGATGATCTCACTATAGTATTGTGCAGTATTGTAGGTGGTTTGCTCATCCCTGATAGGAGAGGTCACAGATTTCCAGTTGGATGGGACAGGGTACTTCATGATATGATTGTTCATCGGCGAGTGTATGCTTAGGGTTCTTCTCTTTTAGCGATGGTTTATTACCAAATGCACAACATTATTTACTTGAGATACAGATCTATCAGTTGTTGTGTTACATTGCTCCAAACTTGGGCTTGGGACCACATTTTTATCTCAAGGCCAGTTATTCATGTTGACTTGCAGCCTGAGGAGGCATATGCTTATAGATATACACCCAGTATTAGACACAAGGGTTTGGGTAACACATTGTACTAGCGTCATCAGCTTGACATCTTGACGCATTTCATTTGGAGACCTTATTTGGATTGCCTTGGTTGGGCAGATGATGCTCAACATTTACCATTATGTAGATAGTAGAGATGTCTCATAGGGAGGATTGTTGAGACGCAGAGGATCATTGAGATGTACCTACTGTCACAACTTATTATGCTCATGTTACTCACGAGGTTTTAGATTGGGGTGCTTGTATATAGCCACATGTGGTTGCTGCAGAGTTTGATATACTTCGGGCATTATAGTGGGGTTGGAGAGCAGGTGTCGCAGATCCAGGGACTAAACCTCAGTACGATGCATGGTGGGTCACACATAGGCCTATTCCACTTATTGATCTGATGGTTCCTATCACATCTCAGTAGATACATCATCTGAGATAGCGAAGGAGGGTTAATAGGGAGGAGAGGGGGGATATGGCGAAGGAGATTAGAGCAAAGGAGGAGATGAGGAGGGTGGTACAGATGAGGAGGGTGATGAGGATATAGACATGGGTGGAGACACCGAGTCTAGTAGCAGTGGAGATGATGATGATTCTACATCAGGATCATCAAGTAGTGAGGATGGGGATGATGATGGCATGCCTGAGTTAGAGGATGCACCAGTTGTAGAGGGTGGTGGGGATGGAGGACAAGGTGGTGAATGATATGATGTTGATCCCCAGATTCTTAGAGTGTGGACTTAGAGTTTAGAGGATGAGGTGGTGAGACTGAGGGAGCGACGGGATACTGAGCAGGATATATTCTATAGGGATTATGGTGCGCTAGAGAGAGAGAGGAAACAAATTGCTGGTGAGAGGGATCAACTCTAGAGGGAGAGAGATGATGGAGTGAGGCGGATGCAGTGAGTTCAGGCCGCTTATGACTAACATTTTTCTTCAGGTATAGATGCACGCTCATAGTCTAACAAGCTTTACTACGTTGCATAGGAGGCCTTATATTATAGACATCTATATCATGGTGTTGTACCTGAGGCACAAAGAGCTCCTATCTTTAGTGATTTTTGAGGCCATTTGGGTTCTAGTAGGTCTACTTCACGGAGGACCAATAGTGGTGGTGTTATGGGTCCACCTTGGACATCTTTGGGACATCCCGGGGGAGTATCTAGCATGCAGGATCCACCTGGAGACAAAGACATTGCAGGTTGAGACATTGAGATCATGTTATTTGAGCCTTTGGGCATTTTATGATTATTGTATTCTGACATATTACCATTTTTGAGTTATATATATGAAATGCATTTTTTTTGGCAACGATCTATTATGCTTTGCATTCTATGTATGATGTGTGATTCTATGTGTTATGTGATGCATGTCTATATGATTTATGAATGATTTCTATGAATGCAATGATTAATTCAGTGCTTTCTATATGTTTTGGATGTAATGATTAATGCAATGTAATTTGGACTATATGAATATGATCTAAAATGGATGCAACCTATATTATAGAAAATATCCTAAAATGAATGCAATCTATATTATATGTTATATGTAATATGATCTGAATGTAATGAATGTAATTTTTTTTTGTTTGATAATGTCAGAATATTTCTTTATTTATTTGAACTCAGATATATATTGAATAAATGTTAGTAAGATGAAGGAGAGAATAGATTGATGAAAGAATAATGTTAGATGATAGAAAATGATTTTGAAAGAGATGATAAGAAAATAATTAGCAAACTAAAAAATAAGCAAAGATGAAATGAGAATGATTGATTCACAAACTTGTGTCATTATTTATTTTCAAATATATATTCATCACTGAGCCTTATTATGGAACAAAGGTGCTTAGCACATCAAGGTATAAGGAACCAACATGTAAAGATATCTCATTGAAGAAACAAACACGTAGCAGACAAGGAGTGAACCCTCCATTCTGGGAATTATGCTAGGGGTCAAGGTATGTGTGGCATTCACAAGATGAATGCTCCTATCATAGACACCCACTATAGAAATTACCCCAGAACTTCATTGGTTCACACCACAAACAAAAAACAAAGAAAAAGATATTGCCCATCATGGCTCCTCTAGTCACTTGTGGACAACCATGAGTAGCATAGGAACATTATATGTCACCAAATTATAAAAGATAAAGACTGGCCCAGACAAAATTCAGCAGCTATACTAATTTGTGCCTTCGTTCTTAGTTGCTTGATGTGATGGTTTATAATGTCTGATCTTAGAAAGTTTGTAGACCCCATTTAAGACTGATTTGTCTGATTTCAAGTGTATCCATCTCTATTTAAGACAAGATAATGATCACTTGATATGGATATTGATACAATTGGTAAGACAATTTTATCAGTTAATTGCAAATGTTTGACTGGATAGTTGTATCCTTTGTTAACATCATGCAAAGTGTTTGTTGGATATCTGCAAGGGTGTTTGATTCTTGTGAGACATTTTATTGCAAGTTTTTTTGATTGATTGATTTTCGATTTTTTTTTGGATTTTATGGATTGATATTTGAATGTTTTTTATTGATTTTTTCAGGATCATATTTGAATGTTTTTGGGTGATTTTTTCAGGACATTATCTGAATGTTTTTGAATTTTTGTGTTTTTCCAATGTTTTTGGTATTTTTTCAGGACTTTTTATGATTTTTATGATTTTTTCAGCTATGGCCCCAGTATACAGACCTATATGACATGATGATCTGCAAAATGCATGTAGAGACAATGAATTTTGACATGACCTATGTTAATGCAATATGCATGATGAAGATGCATTTCCTATTCGAACAAGGATGACTGTGTTTGTTTAGCATTTTGTAGTACACTAATTGAATTTGAGATGCAAAACATTTCATAGATAAGTGGTCAATCGATCCTTAAGGTCCCTTAGAACATCCAAATTAACACACTTAGTGACTAGGATTTACAAATGGAAATGCGGAAAACATCCCCATTGGTTCTTGAAACTATGTTCTTCTTTTTCCCATGTGTGTGCAAATGAGTTAATTCCTTCTCTTGTGTCACTAAAGGTCCTTAGCATCCTATATGACTAGCTACGTGGATTATCCTAACTTCAAAAGCATCCTGAATAGAGCCTCGCTGCCAGCAAGCTTTTAGAGCTCCGACAAGGTTATAGACTGTAATCTCTCGAATATTTCTCCATTGCCAGTAGGTGTTCATAGCCCTGATGGAGTTATTTGCATGTTCCCATAGTCAAGCTTTTTGTCACACTTGTATGTGTGATATTTTAGTTATATATCATTGCTCTTTTGCCTTGAGATGGATATTTGGCATAACACTTTTTATTTTTTATTTTCTTGCCTTGACTTGTAAGTAATGAAACCTATGTGGGTGTGACAATTACAGCGGTGATGAGGTAGATTTTTAGATTTTTCACTAGTCATATGATCAACTAGGTGTCTTGAATGAATTAGAGATCTTGTTAATGTGTTTGAGATATAGCAATTGATAGATTTTGGGTTAACAAGTCTCAAATAGTGAAATCACTACCCAAACACAAGTAAAGCATCGTCACAGGGTAATGTTGAAAATGAATGACCTTTGGACATCAAAGAATTCATGTCTAAATATCTAAGAAAGGAGACGACCCTTATTTCTCTTGAATGCAAATAGATGGTAAACTTGGATAGTTGCCTTGTTTTATTGATGGTGCTATATCTAAATGCAGGAACTATATGCCTTGAAATTTATGAATGTGATGTGCTTGGAAAGAAACTATATGTGATGTAGTGCTTTGAATAAAATGAGATGCAATGCGAAAATCAAAACCTAAACTAACCCAGCCCTTAGATATAATATCGTTTTTAAGGTGAATGTTGCTTATAGGGTTAGGGAATGGATCTCCCTCCATGGTAGTCAAATTATATGTTGCATTTCCTATGACCCTTGTTATGGTAAAAGGACCTAGCCAGTTAGGTTCAAACTTCCCTGGCTTTTCACGTTCTACTAGGTTCCTTTGGTTCTCCTTGAGAACTAGATCTCCCACTTCAAAATTTCTTGGTCGTACTCATTTATTGTAACTCCTTCTCAATCTGGTAACCTTGCAAGTGATTTAAAGCAGTTTGTTTCTTTTCATTGAGCATTTAAAGCTCCTGTAACCTTGCAACTTGATAGTCTTCCTCTGATATGATGTGTTTTAAGGAGACCCTTAAAGATGGTAGTTCTATTTCAATAGGTAATATTTCTTCTGTACTATAGACCAATGAATAGGGTGTTGCTCCTATAGGTGTGCATACCCCTGTTCTATAACCCCAAAGAGCGGGATTTAACTAGAGATGTTAGTCTCGTCCTGCATTAGTGACAACTTTCTTTAGGATCTTCAATATTGTCTTGTTTGTTGCCTCTACTTGTCCATTACTTTGCAGATAATAGGGCGTTGCGAATCTCTGTTGTATTTGAAATTATTCACACAGTTCTCTCATTTCTTGATTCTTGAATGAATGTCCATTGTCAGTCACTATGCACATTGGAATCTTGTACTAGAAGATGATGTAGTTAAGCATGAATTTTTCTATTTGCTTACCTGTGGTGTATGTTAGAGGGATCGCCTCTACCCATTTAGTAAAATAATCAGTAGCCATTAAGCTGAATTTGTGCCCATTGGAAGAAGTAGGATTAACTTTACCAAAAAGATCTAACCCCCATTGTGAAAATGGCCAGGGTGATGTGATAGGTTGGAGATCTTGTGCTAGCGCATGAATGAGGTCCCCATGCACTTGACATTGTCTACACTTTTGTACATATTTATAGGCATCCTTTTCAATAGTAGGCCAATAGTATCCAGTTCTTAATAATTTCTTTGATAGTTTTGGGCCACTTGGATGCGCACCAAAAATTCCATCATGTACCTCTTTTAAGGCATGTTGTGCTTCTTCAACATCAAGACAACAGAGAAGTGTTCCATCAAGGCTCTTTCTGTACAATGTGTGAACAATAATAGTGTGTCTGGATGCCTGACGAATAAGAGTCTTCTTTTGATTTCTTGACAGATCAGGAGACATATACTGATTATGTAAGTATGTGTATATCTCATTATACCATGGGGATTTAGGACCCACGATTACACATACATGTTCTGATGAGGAAATCTCATATGTCAGTACCATCAATTATTCTACAATAAAATTGAACTAAGTTTCATTATTAGGCATGTCTAGGAGAGACCCTACTGTAGCCATGACATCTGTTACCTTGTTCTACATTCTTGGAATATGTTCAAAAGTGATGTTACTGAAATGTTCTTTGAAATCTTCTACTATTTGTTTATAAGGCATCAATTTATCGTCTTTTGTGTTATAGTCATCATTGAATTGGTTGACAATCAGTTGTGAGTCGCCATACACGTGTATTTCTTTTATTCTCCATTGTATAGCAATATGAAGTCCTATGATGAGAGCTTCATATTCATCTATATTGTTTGTATAGGAAAAATTGATTCTGAATGACTTCAGGATAGAATCACCTTGAGGGGTGATAAAAATAATCTTGGATCCTGCTCCATGATTTGTGTAAGAACCATCAAAGTATAATTTCCAAGTGGTGGATGTTGTCAATGTAAAGATAGATTCATCAGGGAAATCCACTACTAGCAGGTGATTGTCTTGCAAGGGAGCTCTTGCTAATTGATCTACTATAATCTACCCTTTGATTGCCTTTCTGTCAACATACTCTATGTCAAACTAACTTAAAATCATGACACACTTGGCCAATCTTCTATTTAATGTGGCTCTTCTTAACAAATATCGAAGTGGATCAAAGCATGCTATGAGTTGAACTTTGTGACTCGACATATAGTGTCTAAGATTTTGAGATGCAAAGATCACTGATAGACATGCTCATTCTATGGGAGTGTAATTAAGCTTATATCCAATTAGGGTTCTACTTATATAGTAGATTTCTCTTTCCTTTCCTTGATCATCATGTTGTAACAAAAGGGCTCCCAAAGGTGACTTTGTTGATGATATATATAGTAATAAGGGCTTTCCTTGAGTAGGTGGAACTAATACTAGAGTATTTAGAAGATAATCTTTTAAAGCTTGAAAATATTCTTTGCATTGTTCTGTCCATTTGAAGGTGACTCTTTTTTTGAGTAAATGCTAAAATGGATGACATTTATCTGCTAGTTTTGCCATGAACCTTCTTATAGACTGTAATCTTCCTTGTAACCCTCTTAACTACTTGAGTGTTGACAGAGGTTGCATATCCATGATCGCTTTAACCTTTGCTAGATCTACCTCAATTCCTCTATTAGAAACAATAAAGCCTAGAATCTTGCCCATTGTTACACCAAATACACACTTCTTTGGGTTTAATCTGACATTGTATTATTCTAATCAATCAAATATATTAGCAAGGACTTCAAGGTTACCTTCTATTGTCTGTGATTTAGCTAGCAAATCATCAACATAGTCTTCCATGATATTTTGGATCATGTCATGAAACAATATTGTCATAGCCCTTTGATATGTTTCCCCAGTGTTCTTAAGACCAAATGACATGACTTTCCAGTAGTATGTTCCCCATGGATAGGTAAACACAGTCTTGTGTTGATCGTCTGGTGCAACCTTGATCTGGTTGTATCCTGAGAAACCATCCATTAATGAAAGAATTTCATTCCCAACAATTAAGTCAACTATCATGTCTATGTTAGGTAATGTGAAATCATCTTCAGGACATGCCTTGTTTAGATCTTGAAAGTTTGTGTAGATTCTTATGCCCCTAGTGGGATTAGTCACAGGTACCGGATTGGATATCCACTCTGCATAGTCAATATGTCTAATAAAGCCCACATCCGGAAGTTTTTGTAGTTCTACTTTTACTAGTAATGCAATCTATAGATGCATCTTTCTGATCTTTTGTTTGTACGGTTTGATTCCTCGTAGCAATGGTAAGTGATGTAATACCAATTCTAGATCTAGAACTAGCACATTTACATAGGACCAAGCAAAATTGATCAGATTTTGTTTGAAGAATTGTATGAA
Source organism: Cryptomeria japonica (assembly GCF_030272615.1). NCBI lineage: Eukaryota > Viridiplantae > Streptophyta > Pinopsida > Cupressales > Cupressaceae > Cryptomeria > Cryptomeria japonica. Next base: position 408,015,421 of record NC_081414.1, on the reverse strand, counting down.
CTTGTCTTTTTCTTCCTAATTTAATGATTCTGCTAAGTGTTTATTATGTATAACTTCTCCTTCTTCTATATTGACTTCTTCAGTCTTTTCCATGAGAAATGTTGAATTCTCTTGTTCAATAGGGAGGTTGTCTAACTTGATTTTTCCATTATAATCACTTTCATCTGTATCTTCTGACACAGAGGAACTTGTCTCTCCAAAGTATGTTGTTCTATCCAAGCCTATAGCAAATACTGCCTTATGATCACCCTGTGGAAACCCTTCTATGACAACAAGGAATTCTGCAATAGCTTCATCATTCTCAAACTAGTCTAGAGTTAGTTCTTCTTCTCGGCCCCAATCAATTAAATGTGAATTTATAAGGGGTAAGTCATTGTTTCCTTCTGTCATAAAAGACTCTGACAACATGCATACCTGGTTATTTTGAACATCTTTTACTGAATTTAGATGATCTGGTGTATCCTCATAGGTAATGTCATCATAAATGGGTGTTTGGTTGTCATCTTCTATGTCTATTGCTTGTGGGTTTCCATCATGATTAGATAAGAATTCATAGTCGTGAGAACCTATCACACTTTCTATGTATGTTCCACTTTCTGATGTTGTGTCACTTATCTCCTCTTGTTCTTGTAACTAAATTTGTTCTTGATTTGTGGATCTCCTTTATGTGGTGGATACCCTTCTCAATCTTGGTATAAGCCATTGAAATCTTTTTATCTGACTCATTTGGTAGAGCTTGTGTTGTTTCCATTGGCAAAAGTATTGACAGAATCCAAGGGTTGCGCTCATTTGCCAGTTCTAAGCCCGTTTTTGTTACCACATTTTCTTGTGCAGATGTTTCAGGTACTATATTATTAGATGATTATGCATTAGTTTCTTGTAGATGATGTCTTATATCTTCACCATCTTATTCCATACTAGGATATGGTGGTTCTTTCTTGCTTCTCTGAGACGAAGGGGGAAATAATCGTGTTGATAATTGACTCTGATGGTAGCCTAGGTTGTTCAATATATCTAGTGTACGTTGTCTTGACTCTGTTATCTTTGGTACATGTTTATATTGTAACCCTTGATTCTTTAGGTTTTCCTAAGGTAGAACAAGTTCCAATCTTCCTTGTTTCTGTAGTCCCAATCCCGTGGTACCATCATACCCATGTTTTTGTAGCATCTTGAAACCATTGCCATACTGATCTAAAGGTAACCTGGGTATTGTCATGTCATCTTCTTCTCTATATATCCATTGATTGACATATTCATTTAAGGATTCTTCCTATAAGTCTCCCCATCTAATGAGTGATAATGAATTTGAATACTTTATTATCTCTTTTCTTTTATCTTGTTTCATCACCGTGTTCTGAGGTTTTTCAAAAGACCTAGGAGAACAAGATAATTGTCTGACATTCGAGGTACTTGAAATGGAGTATTCCACACAACCATCATCCTTAATCTGTAAAGAAGATGTTGTAGGTGTATTTTTCTATATTTTTGTGATTTTCAATGAGTCCATTTGTGTAGTGAGCGGTGGTTCTGTATTAATGGGTACCTAGTTATCCACACTTGACTTTAACTGATTACAGTGTTGAAATGGGTTTGGATCACCATGGATGGTGATATCAATGCCATTGTATGGAAACATAACACATTGGTGGAATATTGAAGGTACGTCCTGCATGGCATGAATCCATGGACAACCTAAGAGCATGTTATACCCTAGTTCTCTATCTAACACTTGAAAGGTGACCTTTGTTGTTATAGGTCCTATTTGTACTAGTAGTGTGACTACACCTTTTGAAGGGCGTTCTTCATCATCATATGCTTTGATGTTTATTCTCTTTGATGGATCAATGTGAAGTTCAGAATAACCCAATGCCTTCACCACCTTTAGTGTACAGATGTTAAGACCGGCTCCTCCATCTATGAGTACTCTTATGACTTTCTTCTTATGTATGTAAGCCTCTAGATGTAGTGGATCATTATGAAAAAGTCTATAATTAGGAACATCCCATTCTGTGAAAGAAATATGGTTAGCATCACCCAGATTCCCTACCATGGATTGGAAAGCATTTTCATCTATATCTATGTCGACTGTTGAATCTTGAAGTGCTTTATCTAGGATAGCTCTGTGATTTGGTGATATGCGCAACAACTCAAAGAGTGATATATGTGCTGGGGTTTTCTTTAGTTGCTTGACCATATTATAGTTCCCTACTACTGGTGACTGATTTGATGGTACTCCTTGCAAGGTTACTTTTGATCTATGGGTAACTACTGCACAGTCTCTATCTCTTGGATTTATTGTGATAGTAGCCATTGTATTATCTCTTGTGAGGGACATTTCTTCAACATATGTTTTGTTATCAAAGTTTATTTCATATCCCATCCTATAGTCATCATGTGCAAGTCTGACATCCATGATTTGTGCTATAATTTTATCTTCAAACCATCCTGAATAGGGTGGTTCTTCCTACCCCTAGTCCATAAGATAGAGATTCTCGTCTTTATCATATTTTGGTTCTTCTGACATCATGCAAACTTGGTTATCATAGTTATAAGTCCCTTGATTTTTCTCATCATCATCAATTTCTTCTTGTGAATCAACACTTACTACATCTCCTAAGCTAATAGCATGAATGGTATAGTCATATGGGACTTTTATGTAGTTAGCAGTATTGTCTTGCGCTCCTGATGTTGATGCCTTACCTTTGTCATGTTTGACAAAAGGATCCTTAAAGATGGTGTGATTAGTGTTTGCTGAGGTTTTTTTGGTGTCAACTATTATGTCACCTTGATCTATTAGGTCTTGAATCAAGTTCTTCAACTTATAACAACTTGTAGTCTTATGACCTTTTGTACGATGATATTCACAGAAATCGTTATCATTCCACCATGTAGGTTTGAAAGGACCTGGTTCATCTACTCTAACCTCTGGAAAAGTGATCATATTTATCTATATTAATTTCTTTAATGCTAATTCAATAGGCTCATCCAATGGTGTGTAGTTCCTTCTTGGAGAATTCACTCTTGGGAATCTTGTGTTTGTAGCTTGTGCAGTGTTTGTGTTTATTGACACTATGTTATTTTATGTATGTGGACTTTTATTCTAACTAGATGATTGAATTGGTCCTTGTAAAGATACAACTAGTTGAGCTCCGTTCACTGTATGGGTGTTTACCACACCATCATTGGTCACATTCTTGTTTCTTGACTAGAACTTAGATTTAACATTATTGGTGTTGTTTGTAGAATTTCCATATTTTATGATACCTTGTTCTACAAGTCCCTTCTCGCACTTTAAGGCCTTTTCAATTATTTGTTTAAATGTGGTCAAACATTGTATTTGTATCGGGTACTTAATCTTTGGGATTAAGTTCTTTGAAAATATGTCAACTTTCTCAGTTTCAGGAATAATAGTCTTGCATCTTCTGTAGAGAGATCTCCATCTTTGTAAGAAGGATGTGAACGTTTCCTTTTCATATTGTTTTGTAGCACATAGAACCATCAATGTAAATGGCGTATCAATGTTATGAGAGAATTTGACAATAAATTGTTCAGCTAGCTCACCCCATGATGTGATCGTTGGTGGGAGATGTTAAAACTACTCCAAGACAAAACCTCTAAGACTTTTTGGTAACAATCTCATTAGATAAGTGTCTTCAATTGCAACCTCTATACATACAGTGAAAAATTATCCGATGTGATCTCTAGGATCACCTTTCCCTCGGTATCAGTCAAATTTTGGTGTGTCAAATGTGGAGGGAAAGCAAGCATGTATATTGTATGATCAAAGGGATAAGGACATAAGTCCTGCATTGTATAGCTCTTTTCGTCATTACCGATTTGCATGGTTGTCATCTGTTGTTGTAGATTGTATTTGTTGGGTTAGAATTTATGTTTGAGTCAGTGGTACACTTTGCACATGTATATTTCCCACAAAAGGATTTGTGGTAGTATAAATAGGAGGCTATTGAAATGTACCATAACTATAATTCTGTGTGTTTTGGGTTTCACTGGGTACTGTGAAATAAGCCAATTATGAACCCATGTTTGTTTGGGTTGTACTCATTGTATTAGTGGAACCTAGGTTTATGTTTTGATGACTATATGTATAACCTATTGAGTAGGAAACCAGAGGTTGAGCCACACTTGTTGTATGAGAAATTTGTGAGGCTTGTGTTTGACTTGGTGCCGAAACACTTGACATTACTAGTGTAGTTTGAAAGGCTATGATAGCCTATGTTTGTGCACTAACGTTCATCATTGAGGACGATTCACTCGCTTGAGAACTTGTGTTTGACACCAAATTTGCTTGGGTTGACAATGTTGATGCATTTTGGGAGGAACTTGAAGTCATAGCTTGTGTTTGTGTTACATTTGGTAGTTGATTGCTATTTTGACCTAAAGTAATCCATAATGGTAAGATCATTGTCACATCAAAACCTTGAGGTAACTTGGCACCATTTTGCAATAACAAAGTAAGATATATATCCCTATCATTGTTTATAAGAGCGTTTAGAATCATAAGGACATGTGGATCCTCTTGAGCTAACTTAATTTCCTCACGCGTTAAGTTTTGTTGTAGCTCGTGTATTATGGGCATGCCATAAGGATTTAACTATTGCAAATTTTGACAACTTGACATGTCCATGTTCCAAGTAGGATTAATTGACGGGTCGTTGTTTGGGTCCATTTTACTCTTTGCCTTTTGTGACCTTGTGACGGGCATTTAATACTTCTATATGAGGGCACTTTAGGACCTAATGAAAGATGATGATAGACCTTGATTACGAAAGCAAGACTCTAGACCAACAAGTGAGGTATCCAACACTAGACCTAACTCTCTACTAGGGATTTGGACGTGGAACTTGTTGAGTACTTTGAGATTTTTGCAATGCAAGTTTTTCAAGTTCTTGTCTAAGAAGTTCTGCAACAATTTTTCTATCAATTCTACAGGCTATTTTATACTCTCTATCTAGCTCAAACTCGACCCCTATGTATGGAGGTTCACTTGTCTTTAATTGCCAAGCCAAGTTATCTAAGTCGTCAATGATTTATCTTTGACCATCATTCGGCACTAGATTAGGTTGCTCAAAGGGGACCAAACCATCACTTGGTAGACCCATTAGGACACATAATATGACTTTCTAGGATGATTATACAAATGACAACTGACTAAGACAGACGTATATGGGGTCTAAACAAGGACTAATATGAAGATTATAATGACACTAATATGAACTAGGAGGTTAATGGGACACAAATAAGGACTTATGTGAAGATTATGACGACATAAATTATAATGAGGACTATGCAAGGAATTATGCAAACCCTAGGGATGTAAATGAGGACTATAATAAGGATGAAAATGAGGACTATGATGAGGGCAATAGTGAGGACTATGTAAGGGCTTATGCAAATTCTAAAGACGTAAAGAACACCTATGGTCACAAGTATGTAAAATTTTGGACTTTGTTGGATTGTCAAGTGTTTCAAGGTAGACTCTGTTTTAAATAACTCTGTTTGTAGGACAAGTCTATTTTTTCAGTTCTGAGAACATTGTCTAAAGATAAGTATAGCTAGATAAACTTTGTTTTAACAAACTTTGAGAATTCATAGATACGCAAGGTAGGGCCTAAAATAGCCCAAATATTGACTCAATATTGGTTTAGCACAATGGTACACATAAAAACACAAAAGACAATCTTAGGCTGGAAAGTGGAAAACATTCAAAGAGGCCCTTACAATAAAATACCAAAACAAGATGAACAACTAGAGAGTCTGGCGGCACTGGCTCCACTCCATGACAGACACTTATTGGGCATGCTAGTCTCTCTTACCCCGAAGATCCAAAGATCTTATCACCGGGGGATTTTTGTCTCATAATGCAAGGTACATGAAGGGTATCTATGGGGTATGATCTGCACTCCCGAAATCAATGTGTTGGGTCTCAAATCAACAGATTGGATAGGTTCTAAGGAAATGCCAACTCCTATGCTCAAACCCTCCAATTGACTTGGCCAACTTATAGAGTGAACCTATTTGATTACTAACTCTCTCACTTTAGGCTCTGTAGGACCTAGGCGGGTATACCTACTCACTAGTTGTTTTCAATGACTAGTACCTTTTACAGCAGATTAAGTATGTTGATTTGGCTTCCTCCTATCTTAGAATGGCATAAGTTCCTAGGATGGAGATATAGCAGATGAGTTCAAGATTATTGTTGTAGAATTTGTTTTATCTTTGTGCTTAAAATCTATATGTATACACTATTGCTAACTTACTCTATATTCCCTACTTAGCTACTCCTATTGCTTCAAAGTAAAATGTGAACTGATATGGTAATGAGTCATATTTTATAGATGAACAGTGCCTCCTTTGTTGTTTGGGCTACAAAGTCTTTATATTTCTTTAGGACTTATTGTGTAAACTTATGAGACAGTTTTCAAACCCACCCCTTTTGGTGAGTCTATCAGTTACTGTTTCTTATGAGCTCTATTTTGATGTTTATATTGTCAACCTCTTGAATGAGTTTAACCCTAATTTTAAGAGACCATTCAAGGAAGAATTACAATGAACAATTACAATTCACAAGTAAATCCTTTTGATCCAAATCTACAATATGAAACACAAAACTTCACTAGAAGAACACAAATAACCTTATCTCCTTTAGATAATATCACAAGCAACTGTCTGCAGAAAATGTAGTAATCCATAGCACATACACAAAGGAAAAACAACTGATTATATTATATATTTGCCAAAGTGGTACAATGGTAAGCCTGAGGCTTATAATGTATATCTTTGATTCCTTTAATATTACAAAACTTCCCTCATTTATGTTCTATGTATTTGTCATCTTTGTACATTACAATATCTTTGTTCATTCTCCTCATGTCGGTTTCTATCTGGAAATAATTAGAGAGAATGTGATTTACATAAGGTGACAAATCTTTGTCTTGATCCAATCCTGTCACTGCTCGATCCTTGTCATTAACGAACTCTTGTTTCCACTGCTCCAACGACACCAGTTCACCATCATTGTAAAAAGAGGGCACCCTAGGGGTATTCCCATTGTCCAATCTTTGAAGCTCTTTTCTCAATCAATCTGCAAACTCATCATGTAACTTCAGGTAGGTCTTGGCTTCAATGTTCTCACCAGAAGTCATTAAACTGTCATCATTCATCATCTCTTGCAACCGTGATTTGAGCCTTTCATGCTCCCTCAATACTGTGTCCTTCGTTATCAATTTATCACTTATGGCGAATTGAGCAATTAGTAATGGTAGTTCAACAATGGTCACTTAGATACATGTTTGAATTAAATGGTGATGTGACCTAGCCAAGATTTGTTTCTGATCTTCACGGAAATCAATAATCACTTCGATGAAAACATGTCTTTCAGTCACCATTTTTTCAGTCCATTGATCCCTTTATTTCCATCGAAAACATTTTTGCTTCAAATATTATGTTGATGAGGTATTTCCTCTTCCTATCGAAACATTGTATTCGATGAGAGCGTCCATCTTTTCATCGATACACATCCTATATTAATTGGCTTCCCTATCGAAGAAACTTCAGGATTCGATAACTCCCTTTATCTTTCCATCGAAACACATTTTTTATCAATACCATTATACCCTTTCGATGAAAGAGTATATCATTTCATCGAAGCCCTTCTTTCTTCGATGACCTGATTTCATTAACATCTCTCGTCAATGAACTCATTAATAATTTCTTCAATAAGATTCCCATCTGTGAAACAATATGTATCAGTGACTTGTCTTTTAGTCTCCTTGAAACTCATATCCTATCGATATCCTTTATGGATGTAACTTCCTTCTGTTTGATCGACATTAGTCATTCGATAAGACTGTTGTTATTGGTGAGTCTTCTATGTGTTAAGTAGATAGCATTATTTCCTCGAAAGCCTTTTCCTGTCGATGAGACCATTTCCGCTTTCTTCGATATTCTTTTGTCGATGGAATTATTGCTTTCAATGAGTCCCCTTCTAAGTTCATCGGTATTCCTTTTTCTTCGACAACCCTTTTATATCGATGAGACATCACTGGGTCTCATCGATATCAATTGAATTTGAATCTTTCGATAGGATGCCATCACACTTGTTTGACAACTTATAGGATACTTTACTTTGGTAGGAAAATGATGATTTTTCTTCTAAAAATGAGGGATTTTATGATTTAATTTCACAAATCAAGAAATTTTATTTAATTTAGATTTGGTGCTCAACACAATGAATGTGGGATTTGGGCTGCTAAGTTGGTTCTTATTGTAAGTTTTGAGGGATCCCGATCCAATGAAGGATTCTCAGAGAAAGCCATTTAAGGCTTTAGTTAATTTATCGGTGCAGGGAAGGCCCCCACATACTTCGAATTCACTCAATAGTCTAGCCGCCTAACCAATGTGTTCATATAGCGGCTCGAAAAACTCGCTCGAGAGTATGCTGCGAGAGATGATATCCCCAACGCATCCTAATTCAAAGTACCTTTGTGGGGTGATGAAATCCCCAGTCAAAGATACCCCTCATTGCTAAAAATAAAAATTGAGTGTCGTTAACACTTTTCTCTTGTACCCAGGTCCAGGAAAGCCAAGGGAGAGGATAGTGTGTGTTAGTAGGACCACTCCAAAAAGAGAGCAAGTGCTCAAGATTCCTTCCTTAAGATATAGTAATGTGTGATTTATTCTATTCATAAGCCTAATTCATGTTCATTTTAAAGCCGAAACTAAGGTGTGAGATACACATATGCATGTCTATTTTAAACACCAAAAGTGAAGTGTGAGATCATGCATGTCAATTTTAATCCCAGGATCAATTTTAAGCACCAAGCTGAAGTGTGAAAGCATGCATGTCAATTTTAACCAAATTTGTTTTAAGCACCAAGCTGAACTATGAAAGCATGCATGTCAATTTTAACTAGATTTGTTTTAAACACCAAGCTAAAGTGTGAAAGCATGCATAACAATTTTAAACCCAAAATCCAAAAGTGATTTAACCCTAAAGGAATCTTGCAATCAAATTGTTAGTGGTTTGCAAAATAATCTGGGATGATCAAGCCTTCTCTATAATTTTGCCACACATTGCAAACAAGGAATCAGTAACCAGAAACACACAGAAAAACCAGAAAATAGAAAAGCCAAACTACCTATTAAACAAATGTGTGACCCTAATAGAGCGAATGTGTAATAACTTCTAGGCGATTGCATAATGATGACTGAACTAATACATAAATCTGATAGAGTGAATGCACGAAGGTGACAGGGCGAATGCGTGTAGACAAATAGACAATTAATAAACCCTATCAAAAAAGCATAAATTTTACCAAAAACCTGCAAAAAAATCAATCAGCCTATATCAACAGAATATCTAAAATATCAAGGAGGTTCCTTGAATAGTATGATATTTTCATAAGTAATCAAGAACAATCAACCGATAACGATAACAAGAAGCTTTGTAGATTTGATCCTTTTCTTGTAGCCCAACTTTTAACGCTCTATGAAACTCCTTTTGTTGTCTTCTTTTCACTGTTCTTTCTCTAGAACCTGAAATCCTAAATTTCACCTTTGTAGCCATTAGATACCATATATGTAAAGCATCATACACAGGTAAAAGCTTCAAATTTGCACAATTGAATGATGAATTAGACAAAACAACGAATTGAAACTCAAAAAAAAAAACAATAAATAAAAACCCTAAATTTTAACTACGAATGTGTAATCTTGTCTAGGTGAATGCGTCGAGTTGTCAACACAAATGCGTGACCCTTATAGGTTGAATGCATAATTATGTCTATGTGATTGTGTGATTCTGTTTGTGCGATTCCACTTTTCAAATCTGTACAAAACTTGCAAAAAAGTTTGAAAATCTGTACAATCTACAAAAATCACACAGAAAACATAGAGGGTTAATTAGTTGTTGTTCACGTCGGGTTCACCAAAATGTCATATGTAAAATTCATCATTATTCAATTAGAAGGAGAGGAAAATCACAAATCCTATCTAATCAAAGAATTCTAAATAAACCAATGAAATAATCCAAAGCAAAGTAATAGGAATATAAAATATTCAATTAAGACTCCCTATTCCATGACTATATATAGCTTCCATTGTTCTTCTCTTCTTTGTGGTATGATGACTCTCAGATATTGTGCTGGCAACCTGCAAATGACACAAAGATTCAAAGTTCGTGATTGTTGAGAATGGAGATTGAATGCTCAATTTATATATTATTGAAGAGGTGGAACAAATTGATCAAGAGGTGGAACTCAGGTGAGCTCACATGTTGATTGATAGTTGAACTGTTGATTTGGAGGTGGAACTAAATAGATTGAATAGATAATTAAGTTAACTTATTGAGAAAAAACTTGATTGAAAGATGAAAAAGAATGATTGGAGGATAATTAAAGAATGATGTAATTAATCAATTAATCAAAAAGATCAATTGAAATAGATGGAATAGTTAACTGATTGAAAGTTTTTTGGAAAAAAAGCAAAGTGGAAGATAGAAATAGAGATTGAAAAGATAATGATTTAATTAATTAATTAATTGAATTAATTAATTTAGCATGTGCTTCCACTTTGACTTTGATTTTCAATTTAATCTTTGCATGAGATTTCATTCAAATATTGAATTTATTTGAAATTCAATTTGTTATTGGAATATATTTAGAACATTGACTTTGATTTTCAATTTGATTTTTGAAATCATGCACATGTATTTGAAATTAGAAGAAATTAATTAGCTAATTAAATAATTTAAAGGAACTATTTAATTATTTAGAAATTGAATTTGATTATATAATAAAGATTGTTTAAATTAAAGGAGTTAAATCATAATAAATTTAATAATTAATATTTAGAAGAGGGTTAATGATTAAATGATAGGAAGATAGAAATTGAAAATAGAATTTATTTAAATAATAAAGATTATTTAAATTGAAGGAGTAATAACCATAATTAATTAAATAATAAATATTTAATTAACATTAGAAATTGGTTTAAATGATTAAATGATAATATAATTGAAATTGGAATAATTAATAAGATGATGAAGAAATATGAAATTAGAAGAATAAGATTAATTAACTTAATTAAATAATTATTTAACTAATTTAGATGAATAATTAGTACATGATCAATGAGACATTTTTAGGTGTCTACAGCTAATATTGATTCTTAACTGATAAGTTGTCAAGTTGTAGAAATAATATCTAAAGATGGATAGTATACAAATATCATACAATACTTACTGACAAATACCTATCCACCTAATTTGAAATCATCACAAAGAATATCTCTAATATTGAAAGATCAGAATTATATGGTCAAAGGAGGAATCCTCTTTAAAAATAACTATGAAGGAGTCTACCTAAGATGCCTTGACTTCTCAAAAGAAGAAAAGGTTTTGAAAGAGCTTCATGAAAAACTTGAAATAATTCATCAATCCCACCTTGCCACCACACATCGAATCTTAAGAGTTAGATATTACTGGACATAATTTTTAAAAATACACTAAACCATATCAAACATTTCCATACACATATATACATATATATACATACATATATCTGTTACTACTTATCAAGTTGCCATTAGTTTTATTTTCAAAGTTATTCTATATACTCTTGTCCATTATCTCTACCAAAATATTCAGTCGGTTATAGAAGAAAGTAGTCAAGAGCCCAGTATGCACCGAGCTGTCTACCGAGTATCATTCCATGTCTACCGAGCAGCAAAGATGACACACCGAGTTGGTATACACTGAGTGAAACGTGTTACCAAATTCATTGAACCTGGACATACATATGAAAATGTGTTACAAGATCATGGAACATAGAATAGTTATCACATTGGAAATTGCACTTAAAGATTGTGTATGATTTCGAGGTCATCTAACCAATGAAATATTCTGCATGGTTATTCATTCAATAAAACATGTTTGTAAGATCGAAGCAATGAATGGATCACCGACATAAGAGATCTATTTATACAACATGGATTAAGAATAGATATATACATGTAGCATGACAGAAAGGAAGATATAGAGATATATGAAGCAAGACATGTGAAAGCACTAAGTGTTATGATTGTTATAGAGACACAGAGGTCACCAAGAAGGATTTCAAAGAACAGTCAAAGAACAGAGTAAACAGAAGGGTTTACCGAGTTACTATATGGGTTATCGAGGTATGCTATAAGCAAGGTAATCTTATTTTGAGCACATAGAATCTGCTATAACATTCTAGATGTAAAGTTGCATATATTTGTAATGATTTTATTGTAATATTTTGAAGTTGTAAGAGAAACCTTTAACAAGGTAAAAGACTCTAATCAAGTCTATAAATTGTAAAGCCTCTAACCAGGTGCAGCATTTAGATTAAGTGTTGTAAAATCCTTTAGCAAGGTAGATCTAACAGATCTTGATACTCCTAATAGGGTAAGCTATCAGAAATAGCTAAACATGTAGCTCTAACCGAGCAACCTTTATTATTGCAGTAGTGAAGTTGTGGGTGCCATCCCCACCGCAGTTTTTCTCTCTAACCAAGAGTTTCTGCGTAACCAAAATATATGTGTTATGGAGTGAATCATGTATGATTATTATTTATTTGTTTTAGCATTATATTATGTTACTGCACTATTTAGTTTATGCTTAACAATAAAGATATTGTTAAGAAAAGGATTTGAAGTACTGATTCACCCCTCCCCTCTCAGTACATTAGCTTTCCATATTGGGCCCAACAATTGGTATCAGAGCTTCAATCTTGGAAAAGGGTTTAACTACCTAAAGAGAAAGATCTTATCAATGGAAGGCTATAAACAATCTCGAAGGATTGTGTATCTGCAAGAAGAGTTGGATCATGCTAATCAAGTGATTGTAGACATGCAAAGGCAAATGCAAAAATATCTGAAAGTGAGAAGAAGATTATTAGATGATTTGCAGGACTCTCACGAGTTAGTGGAACAAATTCAGACATCATCTGAGAGCAGTATATCTGAAGAGACTGAAGAAATGATTGGAGTATTGAAAGAAAAGAACAAAGCACTGGCTAATCAACTAAAAGAAATGAAAAGAGAACATGAACATTTCAGCACACAGATGACTGAAAATCTTGATGCATTGAGGACAGTCGAGGATAAAGTAAGAGATCTAGAAAGAGAGAAACAACAATTTGAAGTCTTAGTATCTGATAAGAATGATGAAATCACAAGGTTGACTGGAATTCAACAAAACCTATCAGATCAACTACGTTATGCACATCATGAAGCAAATCTAAAAGATGGTGAGAATCAAGCATTGAAACTTGAAGTATCAAGGTTGACCAATGAACTTGAAACAGAGAAGAAATCCAAAGAAACATTGAAGAAGAGTTATGAAACATCAAAGATGTTGGATGAGCAACTGAATACAAGATGACCCAACAAAGATGCAGGACTTGGTTACAAAGGAAAAGACTCTATCAAGAAGGGAATCCATACTACCGAGAGAGGAGAATCATCAAAGCAGGTTGGAATCAAGAAGAACATCAAAAGAAAAAAGCCTATTTGCAACTAATATGGAAATCAAGGTCACACTGCCAACATGTGCCAAATCAGAAAAGGTAAGCAACCGAATGTCACTAAGTCCAATGGTTATTGTTACAATTGCAATAAATATGGTCACAAATCTAATCAATGTAGGACAAAGTCTGTTAACAATTATCAGAAGGCAAAATTCAAAGGGTTTTGTAAAAACTACAATAGATATGGACACAGTACCGAGAAGTGTTGGCTTAAGCAAAAGAACTATATGTGGTCTGCACACCGAGCAAATGCTAGAGGTTACCAAGCTCACACAGATCCTTATGAACAGTATTCTGCAGTACCATGGGATTACAATACAAGGATATGGTGTGAATGTTGTGGAAGATATGGACATATAAGTGCCAACTGCTTTATAAGGTTTGGAATGAACAACCAAAGATCATGGAGAAATCCTGGTATGGCATGTTTTCATTGTCACAAAGTTGGACACTTGGCTGGAGATTGCAGAGATCAACCTAGAAAAGACACTGAAGAAATAAAAGGCAAATTACAGATGATTTGGAAAAAGAAGGAAATTGTGTCAAATGAAGAAAGCACCTTACCTATCGAGGTAGGTGCACCTATTCCAAATTAATCGGTAAAGGTATGAAGGGACTACATTCTCTCAAGGTTAAACCTTAACAGTTCCTATTTTATTATGTACTTAATTCAAAATCTGCATAGTTAAGATGTAGTAGTAAGTTTGAAATTCTATCAAGTATTTTGGAGCACTATACAGGAAACCTGTCAAGTTGGTGAATACAAGAAACCTGTCAAGTTGGTAAATGAAGGAAGTTTGGTTACTCGGTTAAAGCACCAAAAAAAAGGGAAGAAAGTTTAGTGGAACCGAGTACATTTAATGTTTTTGACCTAACCCGCACAGAGCCCGATAAGGTATATTGTGTACTTAAAGCATTTACGCGATCATTTTCACTTACCAAGTTTTCGAGAGAGCAGAGCAAAGTGAATCTAAAGCGATCAAACTTCCTACAAATAAAAATTCAAGGTATTTACATTAATCTCAATGCATTGTTGAGCTGGTTTACTGATCTTATCAAGTTATTATTATCTGCTAAGTGTGAAGCGTTTGCCATTTGAAAATCCTCAGACCCTAAGGATCTTTTATTAGTTTTTATCTGAAATCTACAAATGGCACCTAAGATCCAAGATCCCATCGTTGTTAAGAATGTTGAAAAGCCCTCACTAAAATACTCTTTAACTCCCAAAGTTGCATCTGAACCGGACGACAAAACCGCATTTCCACTCATCCCGGATAGAGTGTTATTAGTCGAGGATGTGAGATTCTTCACCAAATGTCATGTTGAAATCAAAGACACATATGATGAATTGTGCACCGATGGTAAATTGAATAGCAAGTATGAGCACATTAAGATCAAGGGATTAACTGAAGCCCTAACCTATCCCCGTGTGTTCGAACCCCAGTGGGTCAAGTTTGTTCTGAGCAGAGTTCACGATGATTTCATGTGGTTAGAGGAGCAACCGTTTAAGATTACCAAGGAAATCATTCATCTGATTACCAGTTACCCTATTTATGATCATGCCCGAGCTCAAAAGATGATATCACAGAAAGAATTGATCAATTTAACCGAAGTAGAATCAGATTGTAGAGGATTGAAACTGAATAATGTCACTGATGCAGAACTAAAATTTTCTATTAGAGTAATAGGTTACTATTTCTTCCAATCGGCAAGGGAAAACAGTGTACCCTGTGCAGCAGTAGACTTAGCATACAAAATTGTGAAGAAAGGCATGAAAATTTATCTATGTGACGTGTTGTTGAAAAACCTGTTTGAGAATCTGAACACCATCAGGAAGCCAAAGAAGAACAACTCGGCTAATACACTAAAGTTTGGATCACTACTTGTATGCATGTTTTTCTATTTTGAAAAATTATTTCCATCAGTCGATAAAGTTGTTTGGGAACTACACCGACCAATCACCCATCAGATCAATGACTTCATCAAGAAACTAGGTGATAATTTTAATGATATTATGGATGATTACTTCAGTAAGTTCCAAGAGAAAATGCATAACAGGTACCGGATTCCACCCAAGCTAGTGGAGAAATACAAAGATGGCATATGTTTTGAAGTAGAGACTGATTACTGTTATGTGAATGTAAAAATGAGCATTGTAGTACCCAAAGCTACAAGAAAGGCAACAAAGATGATAAAGGCATTATCGGAGAAATTCGAAGAAGATTATTCCTCCACACCTATCAAAGGCACTATAGCCATTACCAAAGAGGAATCTGAAGCCCAAGAGGCAGCTATAACACTAAGCATCGAATTGCCTAAGGGAAAAGTATTGAAAAGAAATAAACTGGATTCATCAAAGGCCTCACCGACTCCTCCAGCAAAGTGACCTAACACAAGAGCATCTGCAGCTTCACCGAGTAAGAAAACAAAGAGTTTTACTGTTCCCAAGGTAACAAAAACTTACAAGAAATCTACTCGGAGACTCATTTTGGCAAAAGAGTCTAGTGACACCGAATCTGAGGGTGCAAGCAAATTTCAGATTGTCAAGAGCAAGAAGGTAAATGTACATAGTGTTGAAAATTTATGTGCTAATCTGAAAGAATATGGTGGATTTGGAGGATTCAGATATGTTAACTATGAATCCAAAAATGAAGATGAAAAGAGACAAATTGAAGAAGTTGTCATCTACACACTTCTTAAAGTCCGATTGGCTCCATTGGAACTATCTAAGTCACTTCCAAATGAATTATATTTCATATTGACAATAGGTGGAAGTATGCAATGGACTCGGAGAAATAGATTAGAGAAAGAAGTCTGGTACATCTCTTTCTAGACATGTCGATAGTTGAAATAAAAGAACATGTGACAACCTACAACACAAAGTTTCTCATCAAACAAAGAGCCTTAAAACTGATGAATGGTCTATATATTGAAGTGGAAAATGAGACAAAAGAAAAGTGGCAGGAAATCTTTAGAATCGAGGATGCTGGTGAGCAACCTAAAGTTGAAATAGTTGATGTCACCGAGCAAGATCCTGATGTTACCGAGCAAGACCCTACTGACACCATTCAAATAGATGAAGATATCATGGATACAGAGGCATCGGAACAGGAAATGATAAAAAGCAATGCATATGCAAAACTTGTATCCAGTGAATCAGTCTTGGAACAAGTTCAGCCTTATCGACCAGTCAATCAACCTGTCTCAACCGAAGCCCCTCAGGATATGGATAAAGGCACCGAAGGTCACAAGTCTATAGCAGAAGAAGGTACTACTCAAGAACAGACGTCTGAAGCACCTTCTAGCATTGAAAATGTTGCAACTGAGACACCGAGTACCGAGATACCAAAGGACACTATAGAGACTAAAGAAACCGACCAAAGTGTTGCCTCTACTGAGCAACCTACCAAGGGTCATCAAGCCTCCCAAGCCATTGTCTTAGTTCAATCGGTGAAAGGTAAAGAAAAGAAAATGAAAAAGCATAGTTTCAAAGTAGATTTGTCAAAACCAATAGTGTTGCCCAATGTTGATATATCCAAATTAAAGGGGTAAGCACTCATTGATTTCGGTGAACTATGCAAAGCAAAGGCCGAACAAGAGAAGCAAATGGCTATTCAAAAGAAAAATAAAGTACTTCAGAAGGTGAAAGCACTCTTAACAGATATGCTACCTGAAGCTACAATAACAAAAGATGCATCCATCCACATTCAACTGGATGAACTCCTAACCAAGATAGAGACATCTGGAGTAGATGCATCTGAATATTTGAGCAAGATAAAAGACAAGGAGCTCACTGCAAAAATGATAGAAGAGGTACAAAAAGCTATAGCTATTAGCAAAGTCAAACTTGTCAAATTTATTGCTGAGTTGTCCCCTCAACTCAAGCACATTCTTTATTTATTTCAGAAACTATACATTTTCTTTATTCATTAAAGACATCAAAAATAAAATAGAAGCAATTGAGAAAGAGATCACCGATCTCTCAAATAAGTTGACCACTGAGCCCAATTTAGTTCAGAATTTCTATACGAAGTTACAAAAGCTCATGGCTCAACAATTGGACCTAAGAAATGAAGAGCACAAGATCAAGATGGACATAATGACACTTCAGACATTATTCCTTTCTCATCTTTCATCTATCCAAGAATAGATCAACCGAGCCACATACCTATTTACTACACAAGAGGGAAGCACTCTAGATGGCTTAATATCATTATTGGTCGATATTCAAGCACAGAATTCTTTAATGGATAGTGTAAAGGATGCCCTCTCTACCGCTCTCACTGAAGCACGGACAAAGTACAAATCCATTTTTGACCAGTTGCCACCATCTAATGGTAACTAAAGTTTGATGTTTGTCAAAAAGGGGGAGCGATATAATATTCAAAGAACCAAAGTATAGTATCAAACAAAAGGAGTGTAGTATACAGGGGGAGTATACTGAGCAGAGTAAGCAGAGTACCCAAGAGCAGTGAACTGAGCAGTGAACAGAATAGTAAGAAAAGAACAAGTTCTGCACATAGAACATTGATCACCGAGCATGCAAAATCAGAGTTTTGTAAAGTATATTGATAAGGGGAGTATATCTGGATTTACTATTTCATTGACTATTGTATATACTGTCAGTATAGTCAAATTTTACAAAGTATATAGATTATTGAGTTAAAACTTTGAAAGTAGTTTTTGTCAAACATCTCAACTAATGTCAAAAGGGGAGATTAATACTACTTATCAAGTTTCCATTAGTTTTATGTTCAAAGTTATTCTATATACTCTAGTCGGTTATCTCTACCGAAATATTCAGTCGGTATGCACATTCTAGTCGATTATAGAAGAAAGTAGTCAAGAGCCCAGTATGCACCGAGTTGTCTACCGAGTATCATTCCATGTCTATCGAGCAACAAAGATGACACACTGAGTTGATATACACCGAGTGAAACAGGTTACCAGGTTCATTGAACCTGGACATACATATGAAAATGTGTTACAAGATGAAGGAACATAGAACCGTTATCGCATTGGAAATTGCACTTAAAGATTTTGTATGATTTCAAGGTCATCTAACCAATGAAATATTTTGCATGGTTATTCATTCGATAAAACATGTTTGTAAGATCGAAGCAATGAATGGATCACCAACATAAGAGATCTATTTATACAACATGGATTAAGAACAGATATATACATGTAGCATGACCAAAAGGAAGATATAGAAATATATGAAGCAGGACATGTGAAAGCACTAAATGTTATGACTGTTACAGAGACACAGAGGTCACCGAGAAGGATTACAGAGAACTGTCAAAGAACAGAGTAAACAGAAGGGTTTACCGAGTTACTATATGGGTTACCGAGGTATGATATAAGCAAGGTAATCTTATTCTGAGCACATAGAATCTGCTATAACATTCCAGATGTAAAGTTGCAGATATTTGTAATGATTTTATTGTAATATTTTGAAGTTGTAAGAGAAACCTTTAACAGGGTAAAAGACTCTAATCAAGTCTATAAATTGTAAAGCCTCTAACTAGGTGCAACATTTAGATTAAGTGTTGTAAAATCCTTTAGCAAGGTAGATCTAACAGATCTTGATACTCCTAATAGGGTAAGCTATCAGAAATAGCTAAACATGTAGCTCTAACCGAGCAACCTTTATTATTGCAGTAGTGAAGTTGTGGGTGCCATCCCCACCACAATTTTTCTCTCTAACCAAGAGTTTCTACGTAACCAAAATATATGTGTTATGGAGTGAATCATGTATGATTGTTATTTGTTTGTTTTAGCATTATATTATGTTACTGCACTATTCAGTTTATGCTTAATAGTAAAGATATTGTTAAGAAAAGGATTTGAAGTACTGATTCACCCCTCCCCTCTCAGTACATTAGCTTTCCATATTGGGCCTAACAATATCTACATACATATATACATACATATATATATGTATGTATATATATGTATATATGTATGTATATATATGTATGTATATATGTATATATGTATATATGTATATATATGTGTATATATGTATGTATATATATGTACGTATATATACACACATGTACATATATGTATATATATGTATGTATATATATGTACATATGTACATATGTATATATATATAGCATACATATATGTATATATGTATATATGTATGTATATATATATATGTATGTATATATATGTACATATGTATATATATATATGTGTGTGTGTATATATGTATTTATGTATATGTGTGTATATATATGTAACTATATATATATATGTATATATATGTATATAAATACATACATACATAACATATGTATGTATGTATGTATGTATGTATATAGGTGTATGTATGTATGGATGTATGTATGTATGTATGTATGTATCAAGCCATGGCTTCGGGTGATGGATGGCTAGGGTTTCAATGGAACTAGGGAGGTTGGAAGATGTGGAAGTGATGCTTTGGTGAGGCATTTCAGAATCATTCTTGGAAGCCTCTAACATTGGTTCGAGAGGCTCTTACTCATAGAGAAGCAAGGTGTCATGTAGAGTCAAATGGAAACTAGGTTCGAGGAAATAGGGTTGGAGGCTGATTAATGGAAGACAAAATATGGAGGGCTCTTGACCCAAGATGTTTAAGGAGATTGAACCAAAGTTTGGGAGGGTGAAAGACCAACCAAAGATGAGAAAGGAGTCAGAGAAGGGAGCTCAAACTTGTTCTTTATCCTTACGCATTGAGAATGTGGAATGGAGGGACGTAGTATTGACTCTGAAAAGAAAAACATTCTTCATGAAATGGTTTGGACCTTGGTCAACTTACCCTAGAGCCCGCAAATAGTGTGATGAACAATGGGATAAGGAGACTACCATTAACACTCTTCCAAATGGTTTCTTTTCAATAATTTTTCATAGTCCAGAAGTCAAGCAAAAAAATTTGAATGGTGGTCCTTTTTTGATGGGGGGTATGGGTTTTAATATTTGGGATTGGTCCCCAAACTTTAACCCCAAATCTACCTCGATGGAGGAAATCCTTATGTGGTTCAGACTGTATAATTTTCCAAATGAATACAAACACCTAGAAACCCTTAAGCTTATTGGTAATAAGATTGGAAAATTTGTTTGTGCGGATGATGCAGTAGAGAAGAAATATTTTAGTATATACTCAAGAATCTGTGTTTACTGGAGACCCATTCATCCCACCCCTATGGATATTGACATTATTTCCCTAAAAGGAATATGGATTCAAAAGATTGAAGTGGAAGATTTGGTGGAAAACTATAAGAAATGTAAGAGTTCTAGACACACTATGGAGGATTGTATGGTTTTTGAGAAAGGTAAGGGCCTGGAGTACAATAGGTAGCATGATACAATTAATAAACTCTCTCAGGTAAAGGGACAAACCTCAGGGAGGGGGGAACAAGAATCTAAGAAGGATAATACTGTTAATAGGGTTTTTGAGGAGAATACAAAGAGGGAGTTGGATGATGCAGGCGGGCATCACATAGAGCATGGGTTGAAGGATAAGGGGGATATCAAAGGGGGGCTTGGCAGCTCACTTTTGACTCAAAAAATGATCACACCTATAACCAATAAAAAGTACTCCCAGGTAGTGACTCACAGAAATATAAATATGGTAAATCAACAGGAACAACCATTTATGGAGATGCCAGGTGAACAACATCTATTGGTGGTAAAGGGGGCATCATTACTCCGAAAGGAGGGAGTTACAGTAACAAATTAGAGAACCTCATGGTCGAGAAAGAGGAAACAGTAAATAATAGGAAAACAATATTGTTTTTTAGATATGGGATTATCCCATCCAATGACCCCTCATGTCGCTAATGGGCATGATAAGGGTGAAAATGATGAGGAGGAGGTGGAATATAAAGACATTTAGATTTCGCCAATCAGGAACCTATAACAATCCTTTGAGGATACTAATGAGAATGAGGATAGGTTAGAAGATGGGGATACTAAAGAAGAAGGGGAGTTTGTAGAAATAGAGGAGGATTACTTTGGTTTAAAGTCAATCTTGGGACTTACGAAGAAACAAATTCTAGGATTGACTTCCTCTAAGATGGGTGAATCTAGAGTGCGTGAGAAGAGGAAAAAGGGACCAAAAACTACATGCAAGCGGTTGGAGATGGCTAGAATTGTGAAGGGACAAAGTAAATGGAGATCAGGAAAATGCTATGCCTTTTCCTAGGGTAACAAGGGTCCTATTGTGGAATGTTAGGGGCTGCAATGTCCCTGACAAAGTTCAGCTGATAAAGAGATGCCTTGATGAGCTTAGCCAAACCTTGTTATAGTTCAAGAAACTAAACTCAAAGGTGCAGATATGGAGCATTTTAGGAATCAATTGTTTAGGTGGAAGAGTGAATTCATAGAGGCATCTGGTGCTTCAAGAGGTTTATGTATTGTTTAGAGAGAAGAGGTATTGGTGGTACAACTTATTATGCAAGATAAAAATTGGCAATGTGTTAAAATCTTCTATAAACCCCTCAATGTGTACTTCGTCATTGCCAATGTTTATGGCCCTAATAGTGTGGCTGGAAAAAAGGAGATATGGAGTTCTCTTTCGAAGCTTCTTGATAAGGAATCAGAGAATCTGTTTATTCTAGGTGGGGAATTAATTGCGATACTCAAACCCTCAAATAAAAAGGGGGGGTTGGGTGGTTGAGAAATTCACACAAGGATTTCAGTGATTTTGTATCCAACAATGGTTTAATTGAGGTATTCTTCAGAAGAGGGGATTTCACATGGACAAATAGGCATCAGGGGTTTTTGGACGTTGCAGACAAACTAGATAAGTTTTTGTTGGCAGGAGATTGGGCGTCCACAAATTGGAATTTAATGCAGAGATTGTCCCATTCGTGGGATCAGACCATTACCTGATTTGTCTGTAAATTCAAGAAGATAGGACTCTAGATAGGTCTATGTTTAAGTTTGAAAAGATGTGGTTCAGAGCTAAAGGGTTTAGAAATCAAGTAGAAAAGTGGTGGGGCACAACTCCAAGGAGAAGAGGGAATCAGGATTTCATCTTGTTCAAGAAACTACAATATATCGAGTGTTTAAAAAGATGAAATAGAGAGTGTTTTAAGGATATTTTCATAGAGAAAGCATTGTTGGAGGCAAAATTGGAGAGGGTTCATGAGAAGGTGGTTAATGATGGGATGATGGAAAGTGATTTCATATTGGAAAAGGACTTAAATAAGAAATATACAAAAGTCCTGGCCATGGAGGAAATATATTGGAGATAGAAATCCAAGGAGACTTGGTTGAAAGAAGGTGACAAGAATACAAAAAAATTCCATAACTCGGTCAAGGTGCGACGTTCCTGTAACAAAATTTTCTCAATCACCAGTATGGATGGGGTTCCTTTAACTACTCAGGAGGATATCAGATATTTTTTCTCAACTTTGAATGTAGTCGCAATGGATGGAGTAGTGGATAATGAAGTTGAAGAAGTGATTCCAAAATGTATTTTAGAGGTATTGAATAAAATGATTATGGACCCCATTTCTTTGCAGGAGGTGAAGGTTGTTGTTATTGCATTGGGTGGTGATAAAGTGCCTGGATCTTACAATTTTCCTACTAGCTTTTTTCAAAAGCTCTGGGATATTGTGGGATGGGATTTATGGGAGGTCACGAAGGAATCCAAGAGATTGGGATTTATTCTTAAGGACTTCAGCAATACCTTTATTGCATTAATACCGAAGAAGGATGAGATTGTGTCATTTGAAGAATTTCAACCAATCTCATTATGTAATATGATTTATAAGGTTATTTCTAAGACTATTGGTAATCAAATAAAATAGGTAGTACCCTCAGTTATCTCAAAAGAATAGAGTGGTTTCTCCCTAAATAGATCGATTGTTGAAGGTATCATTGTTTCTCACAAAACCATACACTCAGTGAGAGTGGCAAAGACTAAGTGGATGTTGCTTAAGTTGGATATTAAAAAGTCTTATGACAAATTTAATAGGTCCTTTCTGTTAAGGGTTCTAAAAAGGTTTGGGTTTAGTGATCCTTGGATTGAATGGATCAAAAGTTGGATTTGCGTAACTAGGTTTTATGTTCTGGTGAATGGAAGCCCGCAAGGTTTTTTTGAGATAGAGAAGGGATTGAGGAAAGGGGATCCTCTCTCCCCTTTCTTGTTTATAATCATGGTAGAGGCCTTGGAGAGATTGATTTGTAAAAGGATAAGGGTTGGTTCGTGGAAAGGAATTAGAGTGGTAGAGGGGCTTGTCTCCATTTATCATTTGCAATTTGTTGGTGATACTCTTCTGATGGGTGAGGCTTCCTTAAGAGAGGCAAGGATGATGAAGGAGACTATTGATAAATATAGTAGGGCCTTGGGGAAATGTATAAACTAGAGGAAATCTAAAATTTTCTTCTTCAACATGGTGGGACAAATGCAAAGGGAAATATGCAGGATTTTGGAAATGAAGGTTGGGACTCTCTGTGGTAACTACTTTGGTATACCATTGTTTGGGGGGTGTGCAGATCATCACTATGAAAATATTTGGTTAATTGTTGTATGAGAAGAATGGATGGTTGGAAGAGTAAGTGGTTAACTTTGGCAAGAAGGATACTAATGTTAAAATCAGTAGTGGTGGCTATTCCAATTTTTTCCTTGTGATGGGTGAATATTTTGTCACTACCATACCAATGAAAAAATATATAATTCACATACAGCTATGTTGAGAAATTAATCTCTCCTCTCATCAAGGGGAGTTACCCTTTGAAATTTCTTCTCTAATTAACAAGAAATTAAAATCTGTGGGTTAGTTTCGGGCATATAACTCACTTTTTTCAGAGTCTATGTATTCTCCCTCCACTTTGTTACAATTTCTCTATCACTTGTGATACTTAAAGAAATGAACGAATTAATCCAACAAACTATACCAAATTTTACAAGCAAGAAGCACAAAGTCTTTCTTGAATGTAACACTAACTTAAACTAATTATCACAATGGGTAAGGAATTCAACTTGCAGCTCAAAGTCTTGAAGTGTAATTCTTCAATCCTTAAAACTACAAGAAATAGTAGCAATACAAAGCCTACCACAAATCACTTAACAATAGAAAATTTCCCAAATATTCAAGGAGCACAAAGTCTACTTTCACAATTCAAGAGCTCTTTTACCCACTTAACAATATCTCCAATATCAAGGAATTCAAGAACATATATAAGTAATGAACATAAGAACATTAACTCATATAAACAATTTTTGACACAACACAAAGTTTGAGATTAAATAAAATTGCTTTCTTTATTTACTTGATTAAATCTTCACAATAAAATCTCAAAGTCTTAGTTGAGGCAAAAATTTGGCAGAGTTTTTCTTAGCATAATTCATGATAAAAATATACAAATGAGGGTCCTCCTTATATATCAAAAGATTGGAGAAAAATGTGGGCACAGTTGACTAATTCAACTACACAGTCCCACTTGACTACAACTACAACAGAAATAAATTATGCAACTGCAAGAAAACTTGCAGCATCTAACAATGCAACTACATGAAAAGAAAATGTCAAAAGGGGACACTTTATTTGTCTTTCTCCTCCTTGTTTGATTTGTAGAATTATTTGAACTTAGTCAGGATGGCCTCCATCTCTACTTTATCCGACACTGGGGTAGAATCTATGATCACACGAACACGAGAAATTGCATCTTCGGCCTTCACATATTTCTTTTTTCCATCTTTCAGCATGGATGCAAGGACCTCAAAACTAACTTAAATCTCCAGTAACTTATCAAATGCACTTAGAGAGAAATCTTGTTCTGTGCAGTGATCCATTAGAGAAAGAAACTCTTGCGTGATGGCATCACTAGTAACAAGATTCTAATTTTCATCATATAGATAACAAGGAAGGTCAACAATTCTGGTAGAAATGAGATCAATCTCGTCATCACCTTCCTTCCTTTCTCGATCCAACTCTACAATCATCAATCTTATTGTCTCTTTCTTGTGAGACAATAGTGACAAGATTTGGATATATTTTTCTCTTGTGGGAACCACTTTATTTTCAATGAGTACTTCAAAATCGGTCAATAACCCAATTGTTGAACCTAGAAGATGAGACCCTTCTAATTTCAACCGTGCAATCCATTCATTCACCACTCGACCCTTGGCTCCCACCTATTCAACTTTCTTAAGAGATTCAGTGTCCATTGAGGAACCTATGGGCTCAATTTCCTGGGAAGATTGTGTAACTTTAAGGAGAACATTGGTCAATTGCTCGCACTTTTGTTTTAATTCATTCTTCTAATCCCTCTCTTGATCAAACCTCTATAACGAAGAGTTAAAAGCCATTTGAGAATCCAACTTAACACTTTCATGCGTCCTTACTCCCAGCTCTACAGTTTGCATGCTATAGTCTTAAGGTTCTATATTATCTTTACTCTTATCTGACGACGGTACCATGACCTCAGTATATTTCCTTTTACTAGCCGGATCTACTAACACCTAAGAGATGGTCTTCAACTTCTTTGTTCCTTTGGGCTTTGGAGGGACCAACTGCTCAAACTCAAACTCATCAGGCAAAATTACCCATTTCTTCCTCTTGGGTGCCATTGCCTCCATCCAAGGTGGTAATTTTGGACTGGTGGGTGGAGTAGTGACTTCTTGCTGAGTATCACTCGGTATTTAAGGAGCAAACTGACTCGAACTTACAATGTTTGTAGATGTTGTTATTGGTATCAATGGTGAAGTATCCAGTGATATGCATGTTGATGTAGTAACAGTTGCTACTGCTAACACCTCTTCAGTTACATCCACAAAGGGGAGAGTGGAAGGTGCAGTGGAAATAATTTCAGTACTTACCAGAGGTGGAATTTTTGTTATGATCATCGTAGAAGGTAAAGTCATCATCTGTTGTTCTGCAAATGCTTTCTCCATAGCTTCAGCAAAATACACCATTGAAGATTCAATGGTGGTTGAAGGAATATCATCCAAACTGGAAAAAATGGATAATGTGAAAAATTGTTGAGCAGCTTCTAACTGCAACATGTCCATATCTAACTCCTCATCATCAAATCCCTCATCCTCTTGATGTGAGTCAGTTTCAATAGAATGAATAACAACTTTTGGATGGGTCAGCACCTGTGAGGTAGTAGGGACATTAATTTTTCCATGATGTGTTGGCTCTTCATCATGTGCTTCCTCTTGATGAGGAATTTTACCTTCTTCTAGCTCTTTTTCTTTCTCAATCTCTCTAGCAGGCTGTTGTTCTGGTTCCTTTGTGACTATCTCCTGCGCTGCTGAAGATGATTCACCCTTTTTGGACCCTTTTATTGTGAACTTGATTTTGGGTCCTTTCCCCTTAGATTGTGTTACATAGGCCGAGGATACTGCTTGTGGATCTGCTCTGCTCTTGGTTCTTGTTTCAGCCGTAGTTGTCTTACCAACCGGTCCATCACTATTATCATCATCTCCAAAACTAGCAGGAAATTATTTCACTCTAAGATTATTTTTCAACAACCATGCATTAGTATTTGCCGAAATGGGGGAGATTCTTTGAGTGATAGACTTACTCTCCTTTTTCGACCATTGCACGGGTGGAAGTGGAGAGTCGACAATCTTCTTTTCGTAATAGACTAGGTCTATTATGTCATCAGTGTCCTCCATAGTCATTGGGATTTTTGCCAAATCTAGATTTTCAATCTGCTCTAGGGTAAGATGACTGAAATCCATTCTTCTTATGTCTTCTTCATCTTGGCAATCCACCCATACATCCTCAAACCTAAAAACATGGGTGTAGTTTCTTTTGAGCTTATTCTTCATACCACGAAAATGAAAATTATTTCATGCTTTGAACCTCCTCATAGTGTTCCATTGCATCTCTTCCTCCATGTTCTTGGCCTTGGGGTTAGTTAAAACTGAGTACCTGCCAATAGATTTTGGGAACTTCAATCCAGTATTATGTGTTTCCGATTGCTTTTAGTGCACATAGATCAGTTGCCAACATAACTCCATGAGGATGATCTTGTCAGAAGGATACCTTGGTAAAATGAAAGGTTAACC
Organism: Cryptomeria japonica; assembly: GCF_030272615.1. Classification (NCBI taxonomy): domain Eukaryota; kingdom Viridiplantae; phylum Streptophyta; class Pinopsida; order Cupressales; family Cupressaceae; genus Cryptomeria; species Cryptomeria japonica. Next base: position 407,987,827 of record NC_081414.1, on the reverse strand, counting down.
TGAGAAACATCCTATTCAGATGTAAGTGAATGTTGGAAACTAAAGAAAAACGCATCTAAAATGTGACACCCTGTTATATGCAACCTCTAATAATCTTTTCTTCTGTAGGATTTTATCAAACATGCACTTCCACACATCAAAGAAAGCATCGTTGACTCTTCTAAAATGGGTCCCTTGATTTTTGATTGTGAGTTGATCATAGTATTCCCGAACAGGTACTAACCTCCTATCACCTTTGGTAGATAAACTTGGATATTGCTTCATAGAAGCAGCTGCATATAGCAGGTAAGAGGTCATATATAATTTCAATGTCACTTTTACCTCCTTCAACTATGCACAGAGTGCATCACTGATCTGCTCACCCCAATCAATCTTAGCATCTCCTTTTCTGATTATATTCATATAATAGTACATCGAGTTTTGAAAGTAATGAGAATCATTTAAACCCTTCACCCGTGCCAACACGGTGACCATATCATTGTACTCCTCATTGAAGTCACTTCTATGGAAATATTTAGGCCATCGTGAAGTGGTAGAATTTCTAGCAGTAGAGAGGTACACTATATTAATTGCTTTCTTGCATTTTACCTCATTTTTCTCATAGTACTCCTGAGCACTTTCTTGAGAAATGTCGACTACTTCTTCAACCGGTGAACCTTTGAAAACACTATCCAAAGTCATGACCACATTTTGATCAGCATCCTTAACTTGTCTTGTATTTGGATTGAAGTGATCCACCACTGCAAGTACAAAATCCGGATCATGAGCTGCAACTAGGAAGGAAGCATATTAATGCAACTCAAATCTGATCAAGTTTGTTAGGTGGGAAGGAGCTTTCTCAACTCGATCAATAAACTCCTACATACTAACATGACTAATTTCTATATCTTTGATCTCCTTGATGTTTGAATCTACTAAGCTCCCTATTTACAAATTCAAGTATTTATTATACTTGTACTTCATCTTCTTTGTTGATGATTTACCCAGTGAAGATTCCAACTGACTCGAAGAAGGCTCTGATTTGTCATGAGGGGGTCTTGATATTTGTAAATTACTGCATTCAACACTGAGGATTATCTTCTTCGATAGTTATCATCATCACTAAAACTAAATTTTATCAACCGGATCGAAAAAATGGACTCAGAACAGGCTTGGGAGCAAAACTGTTAAAATTAGCAGGTCGGGGAAAAAAGTCCGACTTGCACCTTAGGAGTCAAAATTTGCATATCGGACTTTAAATTCTGATGTGTAGGAGTAAAACATCTTTCTTGCATAAGTCCGATGTGCAAGTTGGAGAAACACTATCGGCACATCGGACTTTAAAGTCTGATGTGCAAATTGAGAAAAAGGCATTAGCACATTGGACTTTAAAGTCCGATGTGCAAGTAAAAAACTATTAAAAAGACAAGCACATCAGACTTTAAAGTCTGATGTGCTAGGGAAGGATAACCGATTGACATGTTGGGTTTTAAAACCCGATATGTCAATCGAATAAACTCACCTCACATATCAGACTTGTTAGCAAGAGGACATCTCCCGCATATCGGACTTTAAAGTCCGATATGCGGAGAGTGATCTGCACCCATTAATTTGCATGTTGGGTTTTAAAACCCATTGTGTAGGTGAGGGAAGAGAGGTAGGAAGATAAATAAAAATATCAAAGGGCAATCGGACATTAAAGTTTGGTGTGCCCTCGACCTCAAGGGTAAGGTTAGGAGCAATCAGATTTTTAAAATCCAATGTGCTCCAACAAATGAAAACCCAAAAAAAAGACATAGAAGAAAACATGAATGACAAATCAAAAGGAAAAAAACCCAAAAGCATAAAAACCTACCTCAATCCACGCATCCGAAGAAAATCTAATGACTAGCAAGATGAAAAAGATCGAAATTAAGAGGAGAGGAGTAGGAGGGCATGCGTGGAGGAGAGATCACAAAACGAAATGAAGAAATAATCCTCAAAAATTAATAAATAACCCCAAAATTAACCATTAATTCCCCCATTAATGGCTAAGCATGCCATGCATGTTGAACTTTAAAGTCCAACCTCCATGACTAATCCTCTTTCAAGTTGGACTTTAAAGTTTGGCATGCATGCTACTGCCAAATCAACCAGCACATCAGAGTTTAAAGTTCGATTTGCAGATGCAAAGACCCCACAAGTCGGACTTTAAAATTCAATCTGTAGGAGAAGGACTACCTATAGGTCAGATTTTAAAGTTCGATCTGTAGGGACAGAACCAAAACATTGCACATCGGAGTGCAAATCCCTTTAAAAAGAGAGAAACCCTACAAGTCGGAGGTAAAACTGTAAATCTAAAAGAACTTAAAAACAATAAAAATGAAAAGCAAAAAGCTAAATGAGCTAATCGACGAAGTCAATCAAGCTCTCCGAGAGGGCGTGAGGTATGAAATGGACCAGTTTCGTAGGGTTTTCTCATGATTTTGGCTGCACTAAAATCAAGGAAAAAAGCTAGCTCTGACTGGGTAACAAGCTGCACCACTTGAAGCTTGTCAAATCCAGAACTCCAAGTGCCTATATCCATTGGGCTATAGAGTCAGGTGACGAAAAAAGACTAAAAAGAAAAAACCTATACAAATTTTACAGTAAGTACAACATCCTTTTACATTTCTCTTCATTGAGTAAAGAGCTTCAAATGTTCTCCACTATGAGGTAGTGAGAACAGGGTACCATCTGCATATGCAAGTAAGTAGCTATGATCACCACATATTTCATGAATAGTGAAGGGACCTCTCCATAAGGAGTCAAAATTTCCATGCAAACCCTTTGGCTCCCTCCTCTTGTCCCATAACAAGACTTGATCACCAACTGAGAACTCACAACAAGTTGTTTTCTTATCAAATAACACCTTCACTTGGCTTTGGTGTGCAACAATCCTATCCACCACTTCTGCTCTTGTTTCTTCCAACTGAGAAAGAAACATAATCTGCTTATGAAGTGAATCTTGATAGGTTTCATCCTCAATGGACTTGGTGAGCTTCAATGCTGGAAGTTTCGTAGTGATAGGAATATCGGCATTCAACCCATACAGAAGTTGAAAAGGTGACATATCGATCGCTCTTTTTGGGGTTATACGATCCGCCCATAGTGCATTATAAAGAGCTTTATGCCAAGTCCGTTGTCTCTCATTAACAAGCTTCCTCATAATAGTAACCAGATTCTTGTTGCTTGACTCGGCCTGGTCATTTCCTTGCGGATAATAGTTGGATGAGTGAGAAAGGGTAATACCATAATCAAAGCAAAAGTCAATGATCTCATAAGATGAAAAACATGAAGCATTATCAATTACTATCTTATGAGGAACACCAAACCTTGAAACGATGTTTTCCTTCAAAAATTGACAAACCACTGTCGAAGTAGCTTGCTTTGTTGGAATTGCCTCCACCACTTAGTGAATTAATCTGTTGTTGTGAGAATGTATATGTGACTCACACTAGATGTTGGATTGATAGGTCCAATGAAATCCAATCCCCACTATTGAAAGGGCTCTTCAATTACAACTGACTTAACAGGGAGTGCAACTAGCTTAGGCTTACCCACAAATTGTTGACATTGCTCACATTTGTGAACCCAACTATATGTGTCCTTAAACAATGTTGGCCAATAGTATCTATCATGCAAGATTTTGTGTGCAGTGACAGGGGTAGAAAAATGTCCACCACAAGCAAGATCATGAAAATCTTGAAGTAATCTTACTTCTTGTTGTTTGTCCATGCAGTGCAGGAAATTACCATCTAAAACTTTCTTATACAAACCATTGTCCCATAAGACAAAATTCACCACTTCAAGCTTCAGGATTCGCCTTTCATTGCGTGGCAAGTGCACAGGAAAATCTCCATATGTTAAGAGATATGCCGTCAGAATACCACTCATCAGTGGTGCTAACAAATAGAACCTTGGGAAGATCTTGATTCATAACTTCATTTTCTAGCACCACTTCATCAATTGATTTGTTGTCAACTATCAACTGACATAGACCTTTTCCATGAACCAACTTAGTGGGCTTGATTTCCATGTCATATTCTTGAATCTTAGCAACCTAGTTGCCCCTTTTAGTTCCAACATCTTGTTGCATTAAAATTGACTTGACAACAACATCAGGAACAAGAGCGATAACATGTGAATTTAGAATATAAAACCTGAAATGTTTCACTGCTTTAACCATGGAAAAATCAAGCTCCTCCATTTTTGAGTACTTCAATTCATGAGCTTTTAGTAGATAACTCATGAATGCAATGGGCGATTCTACACCTTCATTATTTTTCTACATCAGTATGGTCGAATAGGTATGATCTAATGCATAGCTATACATGATAAACTCTTTGGTATAATCAAGTCATACCAAGACTAGGGCATTTTCCATGGCCTCCTTGATCTGATGGAAATCTTTCTTTCCTTCATGTGTCCACTTAAAAATAGAATTACCTTTCATCATGTCAACTATGTGATGAGTCTGTTCAGAAAAGTTTGGAATAAATCTTCGTAAGAAATTTACTTTGCCAAAGAAAGAGTGGACAATAGTCTTACTTGTTGTCATAGAAAGATCACAAATAGCTTTTACTCTTTCAGCATCAATTTTTATACCTTCTTTTGAAACAATATTCCCAAGTAACTTACCTTCGATGACCCCAAAAAAAGGTTTCTTGGGATTGAGGGAAATTCCATGCTGACGACACTTCCCCAATACTTGTTGCAAATGATAGAAATGATCTTGACATTTCTTAGAATAAACAGTCAAATCATCCAAATAGACTACAATGAACTTACCAAGGAAAATTTGGAAGGCCAATTCCATTGCACGTTGGAAAGTCGCTCCTGCATTTATCAACCCAAAAGGCATTCTGTGATATGCAAAAGTACCCCAAGATGTGGTAAATGCAGTTTTGTGTTGATCTTGTTCAATAACCTCCACTTGGTTGTAACCCAAAAATCTGTCCAACATGGACATCATCTCTGATCCAATAACAGCTTGTAGGACATGATCCATGACAGGTAAAGGGTAGTTATCTTTTAAGGATGCCTGATTTAAATTTCAGAAATCAACACATATCCGGATCTCACCATTCTTCTTACTTACAGGTACAATATTGACTATCCAAGAAGAATGATGAATGGGGAAGATTATTCTTGCTTTCAACATTTTTTGAACTTTCGCAAAGATAGCATCAGAGATCTTTGGGTCTTATTGTCTTTGCTTCTAACAAAAAGGCCTGATACCCAGCTTTAATGGAATGTCGTGACTGAGCTCTTCGGGGCGAAAAGACTTTAGATCTTCAAAGGAGTAGGCCAAGACATCAACATATTGCTGCAATAATGCAACAAATTTTTTCCTTTCTTCTTGTGAACAACAATTTCCAATGTTGATCATCTTTGGATTGACTTCAGCCCCGATATTTACTTGCTCATATTCCATTGAGCCTGCAGCTGATTTTTGTTGCTTTTTTACATAGCGGTCATCCTTGTCAAAAAGCTTTTCTAAAGAAACTAGACCCTTATGGATCTTGTTTCCTTTCAATTGTAGAAATTTCTCTCTTGTTTCTACATCAATACTTTCAATTGCATCCTTTGAAGGGCATTGACTACCTTCAAAATATAGATCATCAAAATTGCCAGCCATCTACAAGAAATTAATTACATGATGATCGTCATTAAACACTTGTCAATGATCAGAGTTGTCAGGAACACTTGGTTGAAAGACCAATTCAACAATTCATGTTGATCCTAAAAAATCTCTGTGAGGAACCAAAGAGGTTGTTGATACTGCTAATGAGTCTGCCCTATCATTAAATTCATGGGAAACAATAGTTCTATCAAAAGCAACAAATGCCTCTATTAGATCCCATACAAGGTTACGATAATGTCATAGCCTGTCACTCCTTATCTGGTATATGTTCCTGACTTGACAAACTATCAAGTCAGCATCTCCTTGAGCATGTAAATTTGTAATCCCCTTCTTTTGGGCAATATTCATCCCCAAAAGAGGAGATTAATACTCAATAGTGTTATTTGTGTTGTCAAACTGCAATTTGAAGGAGAAAGGGAAGAAATTTCCATCAAGAAAAACTAAAACAACACCGGCTTCTGATCCGATAGAAGAACAACTACCATCAAATTCTAGCATCCAAACATCATCTGGACTACCAATGTTGACAATATCAAAATCATGAATTTCTTGTTGTGAAGTAGAATATCCTTTTGATTTCATAACAATACTCTCACAATCAACTAGAACCTCATTGAGTGGAATGACATCTTCAATCTCAGGAACAACCTCTAAACCATCATCAACATGCAGGAAATAATTACCCATACCTGACGACTCAAAAAGAATCTGAGCCCATTGATCATCAGACTTGACAACGATGTATTTTGATTCTTTTTCTGGAAGTAACTTTTGGATAACTCCCTTAACAGGAATATGAGCTTCAGTCATATCCATTTTTAACTCTCCTCCCACATCTCTACAAAAATTTATTCCCAACAATAGGCCATAGGAAGCTGACACATCGGCTACCAATAATGTCATCTTAATCTTCTTTTCTGGGAATGCAGCAAAAGCAAATTGTGCATCCTTGATCTGACCTATCAAGGGGACTTGCTTGTTATCCATAGAGAAACATCTTCCAAATGTTTTGGTCAAAGTTAAACCAAGGGTATTGGCAACTTTTGATGGCATAACATTATTAGATGCCCCAGAATCGATTACACAATTACTAAGCTTATAACCATTTATCAACAAAGTGATATAGAATGGTTCTATCTTTTCTATAGGAGAAGGGGAAGTCACTAATTTATTTTGAAGTAAGTTAGACTTGGGAAGATTATTAGGAGCAGTATCTTTTTCTTTAACAAACTTGACCAAACGATCAAATTGATCTGGATTAGATCTCAAAAATTCAACCTCAGACATTTTTATTTTGGTTTTCCTAGCATGGTCTAAGATATCAAATGACTGAAAATAATTCATCAAAGATTGATTTGGGCTCTCATTTTGAGAACTTAAAACATTAAGTGCACTAATCTACGATGCAAGTGGAGAAGAATTGATAGCAGTTGAAGAACAACTTACACTTCTATCCTTCATGGCATCCTTCAAGATAGAGTTGTTGAGGGATTTCATACCGGAGTCCCACGCTTAGCAATAATAACTAGAAAACATTGAGAATCCTTGGTTTAAATAGAATCATCACTCTCCGCATTGACAGGAAGCTGAGCTGCTAGTGCTTGCGAACGAGTGAATACTGCAAAGACATCCCCATCATGTGTGTCTAGCGTATCATCTTCTTGATATTGCATAAACCTAATATTAGAGTCGCTAGTCAACTCTGCATCATCTTCTTGATGCAAATTGGCATCTTCTTCACCAAAAGGGGGAAGATCATTCTATACGGCTTCATAATAACCTGTAGCCAAATTTTGGGGTGGTGCTTCCAATGCAAGCCTCTCTGGAGCAGGAGTCAATTTATTTTGATTATGCATGGCATAATCAGAAGCGTTCTTTGGATAAGTCCTTCTTGGAACATCACGATAAGAAGTATTTCCTTGTGACAAAATTTGCTTCTTAAGTGCTAAAAAATCATTTGCTAGCTTTTGTATCATGGGCTCAACAGAATTTGTTGAAGAAAAAGATGAATCAACAATTTAATTATTCCTAACCTTGTTAGGATCTCTCCTTATCTTACCAGCGAGGATAAAATCATCTTCGACCGATATGGCCATCTGTTGCGCAACAGAAAAATTTGTAGGATTATCCCTTCGCAAAAGAAAGCTCACCTCTGGCAATTGAGCGTTGATAAAGAAGCATTTCAAATTTCCAACAGTGCGTTGTGAAGCAACTAGAATGTGATTGTGCAATCTGTTGAACTTCGCTACAAAATCACGCATAGGTTCCTGAGGTTCTTTTTTCATTTGAGTTAACTGCGCCAACAACACATGATCATCTTCAGCAGACTTGAACCTTGCTTCAAACAATGTTCTGAGAGTTGCCCAATTTGTGATACAATTGTTCGGAAGATGATGGAACCAATTAGTAGCAACTCCATGCAAAGTCTCAATGAACAATCTCACCGAAACATCTTCATACTCAACACCTAGGACCCCACATGCGCTATAAAAGGTAGCAATGTGTTTGTGTGGGTGTTGAGAACCATTCCCCAAAAATAGGCAAATTTTTTCGCGTGCCTTTGAAAAGTTCATGTAAAGGTGCAGTCAAGCTCAATGGACCAAAAGCGTACCCCAAGGGCTAGCAGCAGCCATCCTTAATGGATTATTTGGTGCTATTACAAAATGACTTGCAAGTGGAACAAATAAGACTTGCAAACTTGATGCCTCACTTGGTATGGGAGATCGTCGTGCAGAAGGAGGAAAACTTTGTGTCTGCTCCAAAGGAGAATGCATCAATGGAGGTGTCACAAAAGGAAAATTATGTTGCTACAAAAACTCAAAAGTAGGATCAACAACTCCCGCTAATCGTTGCCCACAAGTGTAGCTTCGATCAGCCAGATTAGGATTTTTGAGAAAATCAGCAAAATGGATATTACAATGAAAAGCGCACTACAACCCAAAGAGAAAATATCAGTTGCACGTCACTCCCCAGCAGAGTCGCCAAAAACCTGTTGGGTGAATATTTTGTCACTAGCGTACCAATGACAAAATATATAATTCACACACAACTATGCTGATAAATTAATCTCTCCTCTCATCAAGGGGAGGTTCCCTTTGAAATTTTTTCTCTAATTAACAAGAAATTAAAATCCATGGGTTAGTTTCGGGCATATAACTCTCTTTTTTCAAAGTCTATGTATTCTCCCTCCACTTTGTTACAATTTCTCTATCACTTGTGATACTTAAAGAAATGAACGAATTAATCCAACAAACTGTACCAAATTTTACAAGCAAGAAGCACAAAGTCTTTCTTGAATGTAACACTAACTTAAACTAATTATCACAATGGGTAAGGAATTCAACTTGCAGCTCAAAGTCTTGAAGTGTAATTCCTCAATCCTTAAAGCTACAAGAAACAGTAGCAATATAAAGCCTACCACTAATCACTTAACAATAGAAAATTTCCCAAATATTCAAGGAGCACAAAGTCTACTTTCACAATTAGAGAGCTCTTTTACCCACTTAACAATATCTTCGATATCAAGGAATTCAAAAACATATATAAGTAATGAACATAAGAACATTAACTCGTATAAACAATTTTTGACACATCACAAAGTTTGAGATCAAATAAAATTGCTTTCTTTATTTGCTTGATCAAATCTTCACAACAAAAGCTCAACGTCTTAGTTGAGCCAAAAATTCGGCAGAGTTTTTCTTAGCATAATTCAAGATAAAAATATACGAATGAGGGTTCTCCTTATATATGAAAAGAGTGGATAAAAATGTGGGCACAATTGACTAATTCAATTGCACAGTCCCACTTGACAACAACTACAGCAGAAAGAAATTATGCAGCTGCGAGAAAACTTGCAGCATCTAACAATGCAACTACATGAAAAGAAAATGTCAAAAGGGAACACTTTATTCATCTTTCTCCTCCTCATTTGATTTGTGGAATTATTCGAACTTAGTCAGGATGGCCTCCATCTCTACTTTGTTTGGAATTGGGGTAGAATCTGTGATCACACAAACACGAGAAATTCCATCTTCAGCCTTCACATATTTCTTTTTTCCATCTTTCAGCATGGATGCAAGGACCTCAAAACTGACTTGAATCTCTAGTAACTTATCAAATGCACTTAGAGAGAAATCCTATTTCATGCAGTGATCCATTAGAGAAAGAAAATATTGCGTGATGGCATCACTAGTAACAAGATTCTGATTGTCATCATATAGATAACGAGGAAGGTTAGCAATTCTGGCATAAATGAGATCAATCTCATCATCACCTTCCTTCCTTTCTTGATCCAACTCTGCAATCATCAATCTTATTGTCTCTTTCTTGTGAGACAATAGTGACAAGATTTGGATATATTTTTCTCTTGTGGGAACCACTTTATTTTCAATGAGGATGTCTATTCTGAAGTCCTCCATTTTGCTCCAAAGGGTTGTACTCTTCTCAATATCTTTAATTTCTTGAGATAATGAAGTCTTGATACTTTTCATGTGACTTTGGATTACTTCAAAATTGGCTAATAACCCAATTGTTGAACCTAGAAGATAAGACCCTTCTGATTTCAACTGTGCAATCCATTCATCCACCACTCGAACCTTGGCTCCCACTTGTTCGACTTTCTTAAGAGCTTCAGTGTCCATTGAGGAACCTATGGGCTCAATTTCCTTGGAAGATTGTGTAACTTTATGAATAGCATTAGTCAATTGCTCGCACTTCTGCTTTAATTCATTCTTCTCATCCCTCTCATGATCAAACCTCTGTAACAAAGAGTTAAAAGTCATTTGAGAATCCAGCTTAACACTCTCATGCATCTCTACTCCCGGCTCTAGAGTTTGCATGGTATAGTCTTTATTATCTTTACTCTTATCTGATGATGGTACCATGACCTCAACATATTTCCTTTTAGTAGCTGGATCTACTAACACCCGAGAGACAGTCTTCGGCTTCTTTGTTCCTTTGGGCTTTGGAGGGACCAACTGCTCAAAATCAAACTCATTAGGCAAAATTACCCGTTTCTTCCTCTTGGGTGCCATTGCCTCCATCCAAGGTGGTAATTCTGGATTGGCGGGTGGAGTAGTGGCTTCTTGCTAAGTATCACTCGATATTTTAGGAGCAAACTAACTCGAACTTGCAGCATTTGTAGATGTTATTGGTATCAATGCTAAAGTATCCAGTGATATGCTTGTTGATGTAGTAACAACTATTGCTACTAACACCTCTTCAGCTATAGCCACAGAGGGGAGAGTGGAAGGTGTAGTGGAAATAATTTCAGTACTTAACAGAGGTGGAAATCTTGTTATGACCATTGTAGAAGGTAAAGTCATCATTTGCTATTCCGCAAATTCTTTCTCCATAGCTTCTGGAAAATCTAACATTGAAGATTCAATGGTGGTTGAAGGAATATCATTCAAACTGGAAAAAATGGATAATGAGAAAAATTGTTGAGCAACTTCTAACTGTGACATGTCCAAATCTAACTCCTCATCATCAAATCCCTCATCCTCTTGATCTAAGTCAATTTCAATAGAATGAATAACAACTTCTGGATGGGTTGGCGCCTATGAGGTGGTAGGGACATTAATTTCGCCATGTTGTGTTGGCTCTTCATCCTGTGCTTCCTCTTGATGAGGAATTTCACCTTCTTTCAGCTCCTTAACTTTCTCAGTCTCTCTAGCAAGTTGTTGTTATGGTTCCTTTGTGACTATCTCCTACGTTGTTGAAGACAATTCACCCTTTTTGGACCCTTTAATTGTGAACTAGATTTTGGGTCCTTTCCCGTTAGATTGTGTTACATGGGCCGAGGATGGTGCTTGTGGATCCGCTCTACTCTTGGTTGTTGTTTCAGCCATAACTATCTTACCAACCGGGCCATCACTATTATCATCATCTCCAGAACTAACAGGAAGTTATTTCATTCTAAGATTCTTTTTCGACAACCATGCATTGGTATTTGCCAAAATGGGGGAGATTCTTTGAGTGATAGACTTACTCTCCTTTTTTGACCATTGCACCGGTGGAAGTGGAGAGTCGGCAATCTTCTTTTCATAATAGACTAGGTCTATTATGTCATTAGTGTCCTCCGTGGTCATTGGGATTTTTTCAAATCCAGATTTTCAATCTGCTCTAGGGTAAGACGACTGAAATCCATTCTTATGTCTTCTTCATCTTGACAATCCACCCATACATCCTCAAACCTAAAAACATGGGTGTAGTTTCTTTTGATCTTATTCTTCATGCCACAAAAATCAAAATTATTTCAGGCTTTGAACCTTCTCATAGTGTTCCATTGTCTGATATGTGAGGTCTAACCTCCTACTAACACGTTGGGTTTTAAAACCCGACTTGTTAGCAAGAGGGAATCTTCCACATATCAGACTTTAAAGTCTGATATGTGGAGAGTGATATCCACCCATTAACTTGCATGTTGGGTTTTAAAACCCATCGTGCAGGTGAGGGAAGAGAGGTAGGAAGATAAACAAAAAGATCAAAGGTAAATCAGACATTAAAGTCCGATGTGTCCTCGACCTCGAGGGTAAGCTTAGGAGCAATTGGATTTTTAAAATCCGATGTGCTCCAACAAATGAAAACCCAAAAGAAAGACGTAGAAGAAAACATGAATGACGAATCAAAAGGAAAAAAACCCAAAAGCATAAAAACCTACCTCAATCCACGCGGCCAAATAAAATCTGATGACTGGTGAGGTGAACGAGATCAAATTCGCGAGGAGAGGAGCAGGAGGGCATGCATGGAGGAGAGATCACAAAATGAAATGAAGAAATAATCCTCAAAAATTAATAAATAACCTCAAAATTAACCATTAATGCCCTCATTAATGGTTAAGCGCACCATGCATGTCGGACTTTAAAGTCCGACCTGCATGACTAATTCTCTTGCAAGTCGGACTTTAAAGTCCAACATGCATGCTACTGCCAAATCAAACTGCACATAAGTCTGATGTGCAGATGCAAAGACCCTGCAAGTTAGACTTTAAAGTTTGATCTGCAGGAGAAGGACTACCTGCAGGTTGGACTTTAAAGTTAGATCTGCAGGGATAGAACCAAAACATTGCACATTAGACTTTAAAGTCCGATGTGCAAATTCCTTTAAAAGGAGAGAAACCCTGCAGGTTAGACTTTAAAGTCTGACCTGCAGGTAAAAATGCAAATCTAAAATAACTTAAAAACAATAAAAATGAAAAGCGAAAAGCTAAATGAGCTAATCTATGAAGTCGATCAAGCTCTTCTGAAGGGTGTGAGGTACAAAATGGACCAGTTTTGTAGGGTTGCCTCATGATTTTGGCTACACTGAAGTCAAGGATAACACCATGATGTGCCTAAAAATTCCTCCAAAAAAATTTAAGGTGATAGGACAGAAGATGAGGGAGTTCTTTTGGAATGGTGCAAGGGAACAAGATAAGATCCCTTTATTGGCTTGGTAGGAAGTTTGTAAACCAAAGTGAGATGGTGGATCAGGTATCAAAGATTGGGAGATTATGAATGAGACAATGGGAGCCAAACTGGTGTGGAGCATATACTCTAATCCAAAATAATTCTGGGTTAGAATCCTAAGAGAAAAATATTTTGATTCAAATGAAGGGCACACAATTTTCACAGTAAGGAACCCTCCTAAGGGTTAAAAAATCTAGAATTTTATCATTTCATGTAGGACAGTAATTATTGATCATATTTCTTGGAAAATGGGAGATGGTAGTATGGCAAAATTTTGGGATGACTCATGGGAGGGGTACACCTCGCTACAACGAGAAGAGTACAAGGAGCTGAAAGATTATTTTCTAAATAAATGGGGTGATAAGGTTAGGTATTACTTAGTAGAAAATAGTGATAATGGTGGAGTGGAATGGAAGTAGAAGTCAGTTGAGTTTGGAGATTTGAGTGATGATCAGAAATTAAGAATGCTAGAAATTTTGAAAAGGAGGAAAGTCCTGATTACTGGGAAACCGGATAAGGTGGTTCGCTATGATGCCACTAATGGAAAATATTTTGTTAAAATATGATGCAAGAGTATTCCCGGTCGATGAGTAATCTTGCATCAACCAAAAATATTTCCTTTCAGTTTTGTTCTAGTTTAGTTCTTTATGCAGTTTTATGTGTTCTTACCAGTTGGTACCGATAGTTGCTTTCTTTTCGTGGAAGATCTTATTTTTGGTTTCTAGGGTGATTCATGTGCTTAATTCCATATTTTCAATTCATTTGAGTTCTTTTTCAGTCATTTATCGCTTTTGGTTGACTATTTTTGGGTTCTCTTATAGTTCTTGTACTTACCGATTGGTTTTCCTTCATTACCAAAGCGATTCTTGGTGTGTGGATCTATTTCGAGTCTTGTCTTATGTTCTTTAGCATGTGGCCGACCTTCCTGCTGAACCACACTTCGTGGTTATTTTTTCTGAAAAAAAATCTTTAATTCTTAGGGCCGACTTAGTTACACATTTCAATTTTCCTACATTGATAAGCGTAATCTTATGAGGTTGACCCAGATATGTTCTAGTGGGTATAAATATGATGTTATGTAATCATTTGTAGGGGCAGAGGAACTAGATTGAGAATAGGGATTGAGATTCACATTTTGTGATTTGGCTGATTCTTAGAGTCCCGGATTGGATTGTATCTGGCTGATAGCCTGCATGTAACTAGTTAACTAATGGATGATCTTTGATGATTATATGATGATAGCCAAATGATTGCCGAAATTTTTAAAGAAATAATATGATCTATTTATGTAATATTTTTTGTGTTTTCTTGCTACTTTCATTGTGTTACTCTTGCTGCATAAGCCGGTTGATTCTCTTTGAGGTTTTTACCAGTTATGGCTGCATCAAAATGGATATTATCTTTTGGATAATAGGGAAAACGATTAGTAGTTTCCCATGAGACTATGTTGGGGTAAGGATTGTCTCCCAAAGGCTGGTGCATTTGCTTGGTCAGCGATTAGGGGAAGGATCCTAACGGGGGAAAGAAGGAAATGTCTTGGCTTTTAGTACCCCTCGGTCTGTGTTATGTGTCAGAAATCAAAAGAGAGTGTAGATCATTTTCTTCTCCATTGTGATGTGGCGATGAGATGTTGAGAAATGGTGATGCAGAATTTATAATGGCAAATCCCATTTCTGGAGACACATAAGGAATGGTTTTTAGGGTGGCCAGTGAGCAACCATAGGTCAGTAATTTCAAGAATTTGGGATATTTTTCCATCTTTGGTAGTGTGGGAAATATGGAAGGAGAGGAATAGATAGATTTTCATGGACAAGAAAGAAAAATTGGATAAACTCCTTCATCAAATCAGTCATCTTATTGAATAATTAGGTAGTGTAGTTGCATCTCAGGCATTCAAACCAAATTCAATCTTTACAGTCGATGATAGTCTATTGCAGAATAAATGGGTAGGAATAAAAATTCATCCTGTTAAGGGGAAGAGTTGAATGCATTTGGGAGAAGTGTCTCAGAAGGATGTGATATTGAAAAACCCTAGGGAGGGGTAGTATAAAGTAAATTTTGATGGCGCCTCAAAAGGAAACCCGGGATCCTTAGGTATTGGATGTGTGGTGAGGGATTGGGAGGCTAATATAGTGGTTATGGGAGGTAAAATAATTAAAGATGAAATGAATAATGTGGCAAAAGTGAAAGTGGCTCTCTTTCGAATTAGACAGGGAAAACAACTAGGCTTGCAATCTATTTTACTTGGAAGGTGATTCGGTAATTATAGTGAATGTCATTATTAATGGTGAGATCTAGGCATGGCACTTGAAAAAATATATTGAGGCCATCAAATCTGAGATTGAGTCCCTTTCGAGATGTGAGGTGAGCCAGGTAAGGAGAACAGGAAATAATGAAGTGGATGTCTTATCAAAATGGGTGTCATCATTCTCTAAAGTGGGAGAGGTACAAATTGAGGGTTTTAGAGAGATTACATGGACTGATAATATATGATGCCTCTATGTGAAGCATGTGAAATATTAATTTCATGGTAGGGGAGTTAGAGTGATGGGACGGGGAGTGTGTGAGGTGGCATTATAAGGAAGACATAGTGTTTTGTGGCGGCATTTGTTGTTGAGTGTGATAGAGTTTAAGGTGGTGAGTGAAGGATGGCAGAAAATTTTACTCTAGTCACCTCCCACTTGCTAGTTGTCTTCCATGGTAAGGTAACAACTCGAAGGTTGAAGCATCTTTTTTGATTGGTTTATTGAGTTTATTCAAGCGGTGGAGATTCTGGTGGGTGAGATTTTTCTATAGCTCAAGCAGAGGTAGAAAACAAATATGGACATCGTGTGTATGGTTATTGTGTATGGGATTGATTTGGGTGAATCCATTGATACCATTAAATGGGTTATGAACTCAATTATGGTGAAGGATTGGCTAGAGGGGTTGGACTCCCTTCTGGAATGGCCAGAGTCAGGGGTGGGCTTTGATGTGAGCGAGGGCATTGAGGATGTGAAGGAGAAGGATGGGTATGAACCCATTTGGTGCAGGAGAACCTACTCATCTGGATTCCTCATGAAGGCTTTTGCATTTTTTTTTTGTTTGAAATATTTTTTCAAGGTTATGTAAGGTCCTAAGGACTATTTTAAGTCAATTCAAATCATTTTGTAAGGCTATTAAAGCCATTAAGCTCATAGTGACCTATAAGATCCTGATAAAGCATGTAAAAATGCCCAATATGGGTTAAGATGATGTAATGAGGTCATATAAGCATATCCAGAGGATAAATATATGATTTGGAGTCAATAGGACAAGTTTTGAGTCATTTGGTCAAGTATGGCAAGAGTTGCTAAAAGTTGCTTAACAACTTTTACAACTTTCTTATGTAATTAAGTTTATTTTGAATCCCAAGAACCCAAATCAATTGGAGGTCATTGGGATAGGTTGGGAGGATGTTAAATAGCCTTTTTTCTATTTGAGACATGGGTTTGATTCTTTTTGTATGAAGACAAACTAAATTCAATAAGATTTTGAAGCTTTTTCCAGCAATTTTTCTGCAATATTGTTGCTATAACATTCATAAATTTCTCATACGGATGAATTGGGAAGTGAGACTAGTTCCATTTGAAAGCTGGCTGAATAAAATTTGTTTTGATACCACTTTTGTGCATTTTCATAGAGTAAAAATCATTTTGTGGCCTTTTTTCTAAAAATTGTCCAGAAACCCTAGTTTCACGGGTTTGGATGAAAAAAAGTAAATAACTCACCATTCCCTTGGAATCAGAAGTCCAAATATTGTGGAATGGTAGATAAGGGAGTCCTCCAAATGGGTTTTTGTCCATTTTTGCAGGGTTCAACTTTTGATTCACTTTTGAGGCATTGAATGCCTAACATTCCCATGTGTTAGGTCGTGTAGCATAGGTATGGTGAAGATTTTGAAGTTTGGTGCCCAAAAAGGCCAGGGAGATGCTAAACCCTATGAAATAAGTTTATTTGTGATATTCCCATGCATTACAAAGTGGAATTGTGCAAGTGTGTGTGGTTTTTGAGAAACCTCCTTTGTAAAAGTGGCCTAATTGGAGGCCTAAAACTAGGACAGTCATACCTTTGGCCCTAAAAGTCTGAAGAAATCTTATGTGGGAGTCTCATATGTCATCATATTCCATGATAAGTTTTCGATAAAGGTCTCACCATGTGTTGATGACAAATTTTTTGTATGCCAAAGTCTAATTCTGGTCTAGGAGACCTAGTAGGCGTTAGTGAAGGAAGTGAGTTAGTATGTGGGAAATACTCAATGTTAAGGGTTGGAATGAATATTTTAATGGTTCCTAATGTTTATAACATGTCAAAAATAGTAGTTTCACGCCATGAAATATATGCCCCTTTTCTGCTTTTTGTAATCCAATTGGAATGCTCCTATGTCACCCAGTAGGTTGACCATTGAAGGGTTTTGTAATTCCATTGTTTTGCTAGATTTGTGAAACCTCCTTTTTGAGTTTGAAATCATCTTTATTTCCTCTACATCACATTTCCATTCATGCAGTGTCCTCTGGAGTGTAACAAGGATTAGAGGAGGGTGGAAGCTCTAATTGGGTGGGATACAATTAAGAGTTGCATTCGAAACATGGAGGCTTAGAAGGTCATGGCGGTGGCGATGATGGATGAAGTGGAAAATGCAGATGGTCATAGGCATTCCATGCGGGTGCAAAGGTCCCAAGGTGGCAAGGTGGTTTCACCATGTGGGAAGGCTAAACTAATGGGGTAAGAAATTTGATGAGGTTTGTGGTTGTGTAGGGCAATTTTTTTTGTTTTCTCAGTTGGGTACATGGTTATGGGCTTTCACAATCTATGTACAAGGTTTTTTGATGAAAATTATTTTGTATAGGGGTGGGTTGGGTGGTAATGTGTTTTCTTGTGTCCAAGAAGACATGTATCTGGGGGGAGGGTTTTTCTACTTCTACTAAGCAATGGTGATGAATGTAACGGTGCTTCGGCCCTAGGTATCAGGTGTCGTCTAATAGGGGTGTATATATATATATATATATATACATGTACATGGAGATATATATTTGTATCTATGTATATGTATACATGTATATATATGTATACATGTATATATATGTATACATATATATACATGTAAATGTACATATATACATATATATATATACATATATATATACATACATGTACATATATATATATGTGTACATATACATATATGTATATAAGTACATGTACATATATACATATATGTACATTTCACACACACAGATGTGTGTGTGTGTACATATATATACATATACATATACATGTATATATATGTACACATACATATGTATATGTATATGTGATGCACTGCAAAAAGGACTCAAGAAACACAAGATTCAAACGTTAATGTTGTTAGTATCAATCAGAAATGAAATAGAAATGAAACTACAATCCTAAGCATGCATATCAAGAGAGATATCAAACAAATTATAGATAGCACACAAAAACAGAGGAAAGACACTAAACCCTCCCAAATGCTCTCCAAAATGCTCATAGTTGCTCCTCCCCTGTTCCTCTCCTCTCCAAGTTCCACATGAGTGTAGCCCTCAGCTTTTTGCACTATTATGGATGTCTTGTGGAGATTCAATATTATGAAAAATGACTAATTATGCAAATGCAACAAGATAAATATGAGAAAGCCTAATTAATCTATGTTAATTTATCCAAAATAACAAAGAAAAGTGCTCCTAGATGCTCTCTCAAATTTGGTATAAGTTTGATATATACAAGATTTCTGGACCTTGATTAAGAAGGAATGGGCTCTATTTATAGGAAAAATAGAGAAATGGATGGTTGAGATTGAGTAATCTCAACAACGGTCGGGATTGATGGGTTTATGATCCATGTGAAGGATTTCAAACCAATCCCAAGATGACAAATGTCAACATGAGATGGCTTGAGAGGAAAGGGAAGAAGCATTAAATGTTTGAGATGATTTGAAGGTTACCTTAGGAGGTAAGGTTAGGCTTGAGTTGAATGAATAAAGCCTTTATCCAATGAATAATGCCTTTATCCAATGGAAAAACTCTTGTGCAAGAGTTAGTGGGGATAACCATGGTCAAAGCAATAAATGTTTGACGAGACCCATGAGTTAAATGGGGGTTGAGTTAGAGGGAAAACCTCTAACCATGTGGGCAAGTTGAGTTTAATGATTAATGGCTATGTAAGAGCCATAAATGGTTATGTAAGAACCATTAATGCTTTGGAAGACTTTAGGGGTTAACTTGTTGAAGACATAAATCCTTTAATGCTTTTCAAAGACTTTGAGGCTTTGAGAAGTGACTTCAAGTTGCTTAGGAATATGACAATAATTAGGAGATGGGATTAGGCTAATTAGGAATGGTTTAGAAGAATCTAGAATGGGTTAGAAGAGTCTAGAATGGGTTAGAAGAGTCTAGTGGGATTGGTGGGTGAGAGAAAATAGGATTTTAACTAAACTAAAATTCATTATTTCAACTAAATAGATGCAACTTGCATTTGTAGGAGAATGCAAGTGAGGGGGTAGTTTAGGGATTTTAATAAATGTTTTATTATTTATTTAAGGGAGGAAAGAGGGTTAAATTAAATAAGTGTTTTATTCATTCAATTGATTTAGAGTGTGGCTTAATGAATTAATATAAATTGAATAATTTATTTAGTTAATAGGAGAAGAGGTTGAGGATGAAATTAATTAAATATTAATTTAATTAACTGATTATTTATAGTTAAATAATCAAATAAATAGTAAATATTCATTTAATTAAGTGGACAGATTTATGTGACTACATTTTCCCCTCTTTGAGATGGTGCGGTTTATCGCGTCGTTTCAAAGAAAGAAATATAGGTAAGAAGAAATATGCCCCATAAATGTTAATTTAGTGGGTTGAAAATTTTCAAAAAATTGGGCGATCTCTCAAAAAAGAGAAAGAAGTTGGGGATAGGTAGAATAGAAGAAATTAGAAATAATGGTGAAAGAACGGGAGAAAACAAAGTTAAGACGGAGAAATTAGAGGCATTCAAAGTTTACGGGGACCATGACGGTGAGCAGGGTAAATTAGGGTTAGGGCTGGGGGGTATATATGGAGGGGAAGGGGTAAAAATAAGCTCATTTGCACTTATCTCCCTGGCAGTTTGGAGCTCTGATAGTGACCTTTTGCAAAGGAGTGACCAACAGTCATCATGGTCATGTCGATAGCAGATCTCCGGTTAGAGCTGATCCATCGATACCAGCGGCTAGAGGACTACGGACTAGCGGTACAAAAATTTTGAATTTCTTGTTTTATGCATTTTTTTCATGTTTTTTCAAGCGTCAAAGTCCAAGTAAGACAATAGTGCTAAAACTATGTGTTAGCGCTTTTGTCGCCTAAAATAGCGCTATTGTGTCGCAATGGCACTATTGTATAGGAGTTGTAGTGCTATTGTTCGTTTAGCGCTTTTGTAATTTTAGCGATGTCGAGTAGATGTTGTAGTGCTTTTGTCATGTAATAGCACTATGGTGTAGTTGGATTAGCGCTCTTGTGCACAAGTTGTAGCGCTATTGTCAGCAGAGTAGCACGATTGTAGTAAAAATGCCCTAGTGTTAGAGAAAATATATCTGGATGCCTGTGTTTGAATGATCGATTGGTTGTTTTGATGAATCATAGCAGCCTCATTGAGACTAGGTCATTTGTGATAAATGTCTGTTGTAGTCTAGGTTTGGCATGATCGATTACCTGTTGAGACCCGAAGATACTCGATGAAAGTATCTGTTGATAGTCTAGGTTGAAACTTAAGATATTTTGTAGCAAAATAACTTGATATGTGTGTCGATATGTGTAGGAGGATCTTTCCATTTTATAGATGTGGGAGAGGCATCCCGCCACATAGCAGTTGTGGGAGCAGTTGACGGAGGCAAAGATAGATTGTGTCTATATGACTGGCTTGTATGATATGATGTACCTACCCGTGATTCAAACGAATCGCGGTTTATTAACGGTCTTATCGGAGCAATGGCATAGTGAGACATGCACATTTCACTTGGTGATGGGAGAGATGATGGTGAGATTGGAGGACTATGGAGGATTATGCACATCTGGATCAGGGGGGAGCTTGTTACCTATGATCGGTACTTGGGGACAACAATTGTGCGGAGGATATTTGTCAATGATGTGTACAGTGAGGATGGTGCTATAGCATGGGAGGATATAGAAGCATTGTATGAGCCGCTACCATCAGTGTTATCAGGGATCATCAGGGGTTTTCTTTGCCCTAATCGATGTTCACATGGATTTCCTGTTGGGTGGGGTCAAGTGATAGAGAAGATGATGGCTAAGGGGACCCACTATCCATGGGATCATGTGTGTTATCACACCTATAAAGGGATTTACATGAGGCAGTGTATCGAGAGGCTAGATCACTAGGGGTAGGGATCACATTGTTGCATATCTGGGCATGGGAGCACCTGCCGGTCACACGACTGATCAGCTTGAGGTTTAGGGTGATAGATCAGCCCTATGTGTATATGTATGGAGGTTTGATGAGCTAGCTCCATTTAGGGAAGTTGGAGTTTTGGCGGCAGGAATTGGATGATTTAGATACGGTCATATGGAGGCCATACCTTGAGTGCAAGCCTAGGGAAGATGATGTAGAGGCGCTACCATATGTATTTGTGACACGTGTATTGATTGGTCATATAGCCTACTATGCGGAGAGATAGTTGTCAGGGAGAGTGATGAGGCAGTTTTGATGGAGGTAGGGTTTGCCAAAGGGTTCAGGGGAGTATGCATGGGTAGTGCACGAGAGATTTCAGTGGGGACAAGTGTTACCTTATGATCATGCCCTAGCAGAGTTCTGAACATTGCAGGCAAGACCATGCCAGATGAGGCCAGAGATTGTGGATGTAGGGGTGACAGAGGAGTACACGCAGTATCGTATTGCACATCCAATTCCACACATTTCAGATCCTTCCGAGCCTATGCCACCTTTTGAGGATGACAGGAGATGGTGACGGAGGAGGAGAGCGGGTAGGGGTGGAGGAGGGGGAGATGGTGATGGTGGTGGAGGAGGAGGAGATGAAGGAGAGGGAGGTGGTGGAGGAGGTTTTGGTGGAGCCAAAGGAGGAGGTGGTGGTGTTATGGGTCCTCCTCTGGCCAGAGTGTTATTTGAGAGTTTCTATACACTTGTTACATTGTTATTTAGACTATTACTTGGATGGCTCCTGGTAGCCAATATATTTTGACATTATTGTACTCTGATACATGTATTCTTTTTTATGCGATATATGAGGAGATGTCATATTTTGTGATGATATGATATGCATGTATATGATGATAAGTATGTTTTTATGCAGGATGATGATTATGAGTTATGCTTAGATTCATGCTATGGATGATTTTCTTTCGAGATGTACATGGTGATGATATGATTTCTATATGCATGCTATGGATGATTTTGTTGACATGTGGATGCAGGTTAATAGATAGATGATGCTTTTGCAATGATATTAATGTGATGCAATGACGATGTATGCTAAATGATGAGATGAGACAATGAATAATGATATTTGTGATAGATAATACTTGCTTATGTTGATGATATAAGTAAATGATGCATGTTTTTAAGATAAATCTAAATGAATCAAATGTTTATGTATGCAACTATGAATGCATTAAAATGGATGAACAAATGTGTATACAAATGTTATGCCTATATGCACTTAAATGCATGTGTCTTAGATGGTTGCTTTTAATGAATAAATGTACTTTAATGATTAAATGAATGCCACTAAATGATAATAAATAACTGCAGCTTAATGCAATTATAGGATAATGAATGCATCTTAATGAATCTAGATGAAACTAAATGGGTTAAATTGCACCTACTAAATGAACTAAATAAAACTGCAATGATAATGAAATGAATGCATATTTAATGATTAAAGAAATGCGCTAAATGGATAGATGAATGTTCCTGATAAAATGTAAGTAAATGATGATAAATTAATTAAACAACTAAATGATGATGAATGATTGTGTATGATTGAGATGAATGCAACTTTGAGATGCAACTAGATGATAGCAAATGTACCTTAATGACGAAGTGCATGTACATTAATTACTAATAGGTAACTAAATGAAGATAGATGGATGAAATGATTTGAAAGGTATTTAAATGAAGTTAAATGCACTTAAGGCAACTAAATGAAATGATGAAATGCAAGTAAATGAGAACAAATGCACTTGATGTTTTAAAGGCACTAATGTGATGAATAAATCAATGCACTTAAATAAATATCTAAATGAATCTAAATGCAACTAAATGATAATGGATAGAATGCATGTAATGCAACTAAATGATAATGCCATGCCTTCATGATATATGAATGCAAGTTGGTGAGAATTTGTAGCTGTGGAATGCAGATGTGAGATGATGTATCAGAGAACTTTGTCATGATTTTTACCCAAGACAAACTATATTAGGTGCTTTCTCATAGAAGCCTGAATTACTTGCATGCAAACAATAGATATGAACAATGAATGAGCAAATGGATGGGTGAGATGCAATGAAATGCATTATAAATAGATGAGATGAAATGATGATCCATAGAGTATTCGTAGTGCTTTATTTTCCTCATTGAGCATGGTAGTATCGTTCTTGGCCGAGGTAGCGGGAACAAAGTTTGAGTATTTCACCTGTAAGCAAGCATCACAAACAAGGAAAAGTAACCCTCCATTATGGTTCATGTGCAAATGGTCAAGGTATATGTTGTAGTCAGTAAGCCATAGTGATCCATGACTCTATTTTTGCATAGGATCACGTAGCTTAGTGAAATTCCCATGTAGATACCAATAGTACATGCCCCAGAACTTCATTTGATCAATCTGCATACAACAAACAAAGAAAAAGATATCAGGAGCCATCTCGGCTTACTCTAACCACTTGTGGATATCCTAGAGTAGCATAGGAACCTGATATGAATAAATTAATAAATAACAACTGACCAAGTACTTATCAGCTTAAACATAATTTTCTTGTCAAAGAAAATGTTACCATGTCTTGTCTGTGATGAAGGATGTATCTTTGTGAAGACAGTTGTGTGTAGATGTTTTGATTGGTTGGTTGATTTGATAAGTGGTCTTTGTTTGAGTAGCTCAAAATGTTTGTTTGGTGTATGTTGTGATGCGTATGTACAAATAATATTATATGTGTTGTAATGTTTTTGATTGATTTTTGATGTTTTTAACGTGTTTTGGGATTTTGTGAGTGTTTTTGAATGTTTTTGGTATTTTTCTGAGTTTTTATGAATGTTTTTGGTATTATTTCCAGCCAATTTTGAATGAGGAACTCCATAAA
This sequence comes from Cryptomeria japonica, assembly GCF_030272615.1. Lineage (NCBI taxonomy): Eukaryota > Viridiplantae > Streptophyta > Pinopsida > Cupressales > Cupressaceae > Cryptomeria > Cryptomeria japonica. Next base: position 407,963,392 of record NC_081414.1, on the reverse strand, counting down.
TCACAAGTAATGCAGAATCCAATTCCATCAGTAGGTTAAGAGCATTGCCCCCAGTTTAAATGTTGCTATGAAAGCGGGATGTAGAACACATGAAGTACTAACCTTGATTGCAGATCAACATCAAGCCATGGTTTGAATGATAGATGAATGGATGCAATGGATGTGATTGCAATGAGTTTGAAAGACAATAGAGCCATATCCTTTACAAATAGCACCTGTTTGCCAGGTTTTCACCATCGCGCTTACCCAAGGTGCCACTGTAGTGGTTTTCACCGTTTGGATGAATGATTTTTCTTTACTATTTTCTTCATTTTTTTGTATTTTCTTCGGGACATTTTTCTAAATGTTTTTGGTATTTTTTGATATAGTGGAGGAGTCTAATGCTCTGCATAGCTTATGTATGAAACCATTTGAGGTGCATGTTGTTGATCGGATATGCTAGCGGTTCTCCTTCCGAAGTTGCCAACTGATATGCCCCAGACCCAAATACAGCAATGATAACATATGGACCCATCTAGTGTTGGTATTTTGGTATGGTTTTGTCATTGATGTCAATACCTACTAAAACACTAGCACTTTGGAGATCCAGTAGCATTCACTGGAAAGCAAGTAACTATTGCACAGTTACTGGTATATGGTTCACCGGTAGGATATAATGATCATCGGCACTCAAAATTATGTGGAAGACACTTGGTAATGTCGAAGACATCATTTGGACATCTTGTCCTAGAGTTTTTTTCATTGGTATATTCATATTTGCATATTTGCTTTTACCGGCAAATAGGTCCAGGGTTACACCGACAGGTTTATCTTTTCCAAATCAACATGGAACGCTAAGGAAACGATTAATTATTGTTGTAAATGCATTAAGACGACATGTTCAATCGGTTATTGCATAGGATATTATATTGTTTGTAAAATATTTTTATTGTAATATCTTGTAGAGCTGACCTACTAAAATTGGTCTTAGGTTATGATATAAATGTAAGATCTTATTTGTAAGATCGAATGTGGAATGTGAGAAAGAATTGTGTGAAGGTATATGCGAGATTAAGTAGAGCTATACACAAAGACATCATTTGAAGGTGAAGTTAGGTTTCTATGAAAGCATATCAGCATTACACTGATATTGAATCCAGCATATGAAGATGCTATTTTGTGCAGTACATTCTTATTGGATTTAACCATCCAACTGTAGTCAGTGTGACTCCCATTTTGTGATTGAGCAATGAGCTCTAGGTTGTTGGCCTTTCTGCATGTGCAGACCCCATTTATGTACACTTACTATCTGTAGTAGTATCATCTGATTGTGGGTAAGGTTTCCCACCGTGGTTTTTCCCCTTACAGGGTTTCCACGTACAAATATTGGTGTCATGTATTGTGGATGAATTTGTGTTTATGTTTCATGCATTAATCTTTACCAGTATAGCTATTAACTATTAACACTGTCTACCGACATACTTAACTGGTTTACCGGTATTAAGCATTAAGTTGGTTAAGTTGTTTTTGGTTTGAAATTAGTTGACAATTGATTCACCCCCCCCCTCTCAGTTGTCTCCAGGACCTAACAATTGCTATCAGAGCTTAGTCCTCTTTTGCAGAAGTTTAACAACTTGAGGAGATCCAATGTCTACTAATTATTTGAGAAAGGATAGTCCTAAACTTGATGGAACCAACTATGGCATATGGAAGATCAGAATGGAGAAACATCTAAATTACATTGGCAAAGACGTCTGGGAAGTTACAAAGAAAGGTTACACTGCAGCTGTACCTAGTCAGCCTAGTCCAACTACCTTGGCTAAAGATGAGGAAAATGATTGCAAAGCAAAAGAAGCACTTTTGAGCGCATTATCAGCTCAACAAATCATGGGATTATCAGATAGGTCTACTGCTAAAGCTATTAGGGATCATTTGGAAACACTGAATGAAGGAGATTCCACAGTCAAAATTGCAAAACTTGAAAGCTTCTGGGTCAGGTATGAACATCTAAAAATGGAAGAAGATGAAAGGATTTCTGCTTTTATGGAAAGAGTAAATGAAATTGTTTTGGGTATTAAATGTTGTGGAGGAACCTTAAGTGAGGATGAAATTGTTTCAAAAATCTTAAGAGGATTGCCACTGGCATATAAAATGAAGGTTACTGCTATAAATGAGTTAAGAACAATGCCTAATACATTAGTAACTAGGGACACATTGATTGGGAAATTTTCAACTTTTGAAATTGAATAATTTGGTCCTATTGCTACTATAAAGATAGATTTAGCCTTTAAAGCATCAACATCATCTGCTCCATCATTTGACAAATCTAATTGGAAAGCCTTTTATGCAAGAGAACTTGAAGAAAGCAGGAAAGAAAATGAAGAACTTGAAGCACTATTTGCAAGGAAAATGCCTAAAGGTCCAATTGGAAGTAAGTATGAAGGTAAAGCACCCTTTAAATGTTTTAACTGCAATAAGATTGGTCATATGGATTCGAGATGCCCTGATAGACATGCTAGACTAAGAAAAGAAGCTAGAAGGACATACAAGCCTAATCCTGAATATCAGAGATATAAATTTAAGAAGAATAGAGACAAATCTTGTTACATTGCTGATGAAGGTGTGATTGATGATTCTGATGAGGATCCGACAAACAATGGATGGGTTTTTGTTGCTATAACAGAAGATCGACCGGCACCTACTGTTCAACAGATAGAACAAGCCCTAGTAGCTAAAGTTGAAGTAAAGGATGAATGGATCATTGACTCAGGATGCTCACATCATATGACAGGAAACAAAGGTAAGTTCTTAAACTTTCAAGAATACAATGGAGGTTTAGTAAGATTTGGAGATGACAAAGCCTGTTCAATCAAAGGTAAGGGTACAATATCTCTTAATGGTAAGCATAACACTGACAATGTTTACTATGTTCAAGGATTAAAGCATAATATTTTAAGTGTTGGTCAATTAGTTGAGAAAGGATTTTAGTTACAATTTAAAAATGGAAAATGCAAAATCATGAATAGAACTAGTTTGGAAATTTCAACTGGTAATCAGACTAGAGGTAATATCTTTCATTTGAATAACAGTGAAAAGACATGCTTGATTGCACATATAGATGAAAGTTGGTTATGGCATAAGAGACTCTTTCATGTAAACTTTGATTGCATGGTAAAGATCAGTACTACTAAGGCAGTTAGAGATCTACCTAAAATTGTCAAACCTCAGAATACAAAATGTAAGGAATGTCAATTTGGAAAACAAGTTAGAGCTAGTTTCAAAAGTATTCCAGAAAAATCCAATAATGCTCTTGATTTGATTCACACTGATTTATGTGGTCCAGCTAGAACTAAAAGCTTACAAGGTGATAGATATTTCATGCTAATTATTGATGACTATTCTAGAATGTGTTGGGTTACTTTTCTCAGAGAAAAATCAGAAGCACTTGGAAAGTTCAAATTATTCAAAGCAATGGTTGAAAATGAAACCGATAAGAAAATCAAATGTTTAAGATCATATCAAGGAGGAGAATTCACATCTAAGGACTTTAATACATTATGTGAAGTGAATGGAATCAGAAGATAGCTATTAGCACCTCGGATACCACAGCAGAATGGAGTTGTTGAAAGGAAAAATAGAACTATTTTGGATGCAGCAAGAAGTATGTTATCAGAAGCAAATTTACCATATGTATATTGGAGAGAAGTAGTCAACACAGCGGTCTATAGATTCAACAAAGTTCACATCAAAGGTGAAACTGGTAAGACCCCTCATGAACTATGGTTTGGTAATACTCCTACTCTTAAATATTTCTGAATTTTTGGAAGTAAATGTTATATTAGAAGAGATGAGTATATTGGCAAATTTGATCCTAGAAGTGATGAAGGAATATTTCTCGATTATTCATCTAAGAGCAAGGCATATAGATGTTTTAACAAGAGATTGCAAAAAATTGTTGAGAGTACAAATGTAAAAATTGATGAACAATTCAGAGGAACTTCAAGGTATATAGACTCTGAACCGACAATAGAAATTGTGACAAATGAACCTACACCAAATCCATCGGTACAAAATGAAGATCCAGTTACCTCGGCACCATCTGAGGATTCCACAATAATTGAAGAACAACAGCAAACAAAGACACCCCGGTATGTAAGATTGAATCATTTTGAAGATCAGACAATTGGAAATAAATTTTAAGGAGTTATGACAAGAGGAAGATTGGGAAATGAAGAGGTATGTCTTATTTCTCAAATAGAACCATCATCTGTTAATGAGGCATGTGAAGATAAATTTTGGATTAAAGCTATGGAAGAAGAATTAGAACAAATTGAGAAAAATAACACTTGGATATTAGTTCCCCGGCCTAAAGATAAAAATGTAATTGGAACCAAATGGGCATTCAGAAACAAACTTAATGAAGATGGTAAGGTTGTCAAAAATAAAGCAAGACTAGTATGTAAGGGATATTCTCATAAAGAAGGAGTTGATTACAATGAAACCTTTGCACCGGTAGCTATAATTGAGGCAGTCAGATTATTCTTGGCTTTTGCATCACACAAGAACTACAAAGTTTATCAAATGGATATTAAATGTGCATTTTTTAATGGAGATCTTGAAGAGGAAGTACACATTGAACAACCTGATGGATTTTCTTTGACAGATGACAATGATATGGTTTGCAGGTTAAGGAAAGCTCTATATGGACTGAAACAAGCCCCAAGAGCTTAGTATGCAAGATTGGATAAGTATCTTTTAAAGATTGGTTTTACTAAAGGAAATGCAGACATCAATTTATATTACAAAATAACTAATGATGACATCTTGATTATAGAAGTATTTGTTGATGATATAATCTTTGGAGGAGAAGATGGTTTATGTAAGGAATTTTCTACTAAAATGCAGCAAGAATTTGAAATGTCTATGATTGGAGAAATAAAATTCTTTTTAGGATTGCAGATTTCACAGACTGACAAAGGTATATTCTTGAGTCAATCCAAATACTTAAAAGAGTTACTAAAGAAATTTGGGATGGAGAACTCTAAACTAGTAAGCACACCTATGACTACAAATGACAAATTATCTCAAAGGGATGAATCTACACCTGTTAATCCAACTAGATACAAACCTATGATAGGAGGTTTACTATATTTAACACAAACCAAACCTGATATTATGAATGTAGTATGTATTGTTTCAATATTTCAAAGTAATCCTAGAGAAAATCATGAATCAGCAGTAAAAAGGATTTTCCAGTACTTACAAGGCACTATAAATCTTGGATTATGGTATCCTAGAGATGAAAACTTTGAATTATGTGCATACACAGATGCAAATTGGGCAGGAGATGTGGATGATAGAAAAAGCACCACCGGTGGAGCATTCTTTCTTGGAAACAGACCAGTTTCTTGGTTAACAGAGTTGTACATCATTATCAACAACAGAATCAGAATTTGTTGCAGCAACAACTAATTGTACATGGGTGCTATGGCTTAAGAAAATGTTGAAAGACATAAAGGTAAAATGCAAGGAACCTATTACCATATATTGTGATAACACTGCAACAATTGATATATCTAAGAATCCAATACTACATTCTAAAACAAAACATGTTTCTATCAAACTAAATTTTCTAAGGGAAAAAGTTGAAGAAAAGGAGATAAAACTAGTTTATGTGAACACTAAAGAACAGCTTGCAGATATTTTCACAAAACCTTTGCCTAAGGAGACTTTTGAATATCTCAGAGATCAGTTTGGATTCATACCACCACCGATAGATACTTAGACAGTTGATGATTGTCATCAACCGGCAGAATTAAAAGACAAAACTTTTACTCCGGTCTTTGATGAGGAATCTACTTCTCAGGGGGAGTAGTTGGTATTTTGTATATGAACTTGGTATTATTATAACTTTGGCATTTGATGTCAAAGGGAGAGAGATATCTATGGAAAAACACATTATGTTTTAATGAGAGATTGGTATTGAAAAACTTTGGATAACACATGTTGCTCCCAGGGGGAGAGATTGTTGTTTAGGAGAGATTGTTGGTTTTTGGCATTTTTGTTTTGGCACTTTGATGGTTTTTCCATCTTGTGTTGCCATCAATGCCAAAGGGGGAGATTATTGGTATGGTTTTGTCATTGATGTCAACACCTACTAAAACACTAGCACTTTGGAGATCCAGCAGCATTCACCGGCAAGCAAGTAACTATTGCACAGTTACTGGTACATGGTTCACCGGCATGATATAATGATCATCGGCACTCAGAATTATGTGGAAGACACCTGGTAATGTCGAAGACATTGTTTGGACATCTTGTCCTCGAGTTTTGTTCATTGGTATATTCATATTTGCATATTTGCTTTTACCGGCAAATAGGTCCAGGGTTACCTAGGGTTACACAGGCAGGTTTGTCTTTTCCAGATCAGCATGGCACGCTAAGGAAATGATTAATTATCATTGTAAATGCATTAAGCTGACATGTTCAATCGGTTATTGCATCAGATATTATATTGTTTGTAAAATGTTTTTATTGTAATATCTTGTAGAGCCGACCTACTAAAATTGGTCTTAGGTTATGATATAAATGTAAGATCTTATTTGTAAGATTGAATGTGGAATGCAAGAAAGAATTGTGTGAAGGTATATGCGAGATTAAGCAGAGCTCTACATGAAGACATCATTTGAAGGTGAAGTTAGGTTTTTGTGAAAGCATATCAGCATTACACCGGTACTGAATCTAGCATATGAAGATGCTATTTTGTGTAGTACATTCTTATTGGATTTAACCATCCAACTGTAGTCAGTGTGACTCCCATTTTGTGATTGAGCAATGAGCTCTAGGTTGTTGGCCTTTCTACATGTGTAGACCCCATTTATGTACACTTACTATCTGCAGTGGTATCATCTAATTGTGGGTAAGGTTTACCTCCATGGTTTTTCCCCTTACAGGTTTCCACGTACAAATATTGGTGTCATGTGTTGTGGATGACTTTGTGTTTATGTTTCATGCATTAATCTTCATCGGTATAGCTATTGACTATTAACACTGTCTACCAACATACTTAACTGGTTTATTGGTATTAAGCATTAAGTTGGTTAAGTTGTTTTTGGTTTGAAATTAGTTGACAACTGATTCACCCCCCCCCCTCTCAGTTGTCTCTGGGACCTAATATCCAGGTGGATTCAAACTTGCCCTGATGTTCTCTATTTGGTTGATTATGAGGATTCTCCTTGAGAACAAGATAACCTACCTCAATTATATGAGGTTTAAACTGATAATTGTAGCTTATGCTCATGCATTGCTGATAGGCTTTTAGGTGGTTATATGCAGCTTGTTGCCTTTCATCAAGCAGTTCCAAGTCCTGAAGACGAGAGACTCGATATGCTTCATCATCATTTAGATTATGCAAAGAGACCTATATAGATGGTATTTCAACCTTAATAGGCAGGATGGCTTCTGCTCCATAAACCAGTGAGTAGGGAGTTGCGCCTGTAGGGATTCGAATGCTAGTTCGATACACCCATAGTGTTGGATTTAATCAAATGTGTCAATCACGACTAGCATCATTGACTATCTTTTTGAGTATCCTCAATATGTTTTTGTTTGATGCTTCAACTTGACTATTGCCTTGTGGGTAATATGGGGTGGAAAAGTAGTGTTGGATGTGAAACTTCTCACAGAGTTCACAAACATCTTGGTTTTTGAAAGGAAGATCGTTATCTGTGATGATGGACATGGGTACACCATACTAGAAGATGATGTAATTAAGGATAAATGAGGCAATCTGGTTGTTGCTAACTTGGGTAAGTGGAACGGCTTCAATCCACTTTGTGAAGTATTTGATGGCGGTAATGCTAAATTTATGGTCGTTGGATGAAGGTGGATGGATTTTACCCATAGGGTCAAGTCCCCATTGACAAAATGACCATGGTGTTGTGATTGGTTGCAATTCTTGTGTTGGTGCATGTATCAAGTCTCCGTGAACTTGGCACTTCTTGCATTTTCTGACAAAATAGTAGGAGTATTTTTCCATGGTGGGCCAATAGTATCTAGTGCGCATGATTTTCTTTGCGAGTGAAGGACCACTTGAGTGAGCTCCACCAATTCCTTCATGTACCTCTTCCAAGGCCTTTGTTATCTCATCTTGTTCTAAACATCAAAGGAGAGTACCATCAAGACTTCGCCTGTATAGGGTTTTGGCAATGATGGTGTATCGAGTGGTTGGTGGATGAAAGTTTTTTGTTGGTTATTTGATTGGTTGGGAGGAAGTGTATGATTTCAGAGGTAAGTGAAGAACTCACCTTACCATGGGGATTTGGAACCGACAAGGTGACATATCATTTCAATTTCGGGGATATCATACGCGGGGATCCAAAGCTATTCTACCAAGAACTCATAGCATGTTGAATTTTGTTTGGAAGATCTAGGAGAGATACAATTGTAGCCATTGCGTCGGCAGCTTGATTCTGATCTCTGGGTACTTGCTCAAATGTGATAGTTGTAAATAATTCTTTATAACTATCCACCATCCTTTATATGGCATGAGCTTATCATCCTTAGTTTTATATTCATCGGTGACTTGTCGGATGACTAACTGAGAATCTCCATATACCTGTAGCTCTTTCAGATGCCATTGTATAGCCAATCTGAGCCTGATGATCAAGGCCTCATATTCTGCTATATTATTGGTGCATGGAAAAGTGAGCCTGTATGATTTTGATATGTTGTCACCTTGAGATGTGATAAAAAGAATACCTGCCCTCAAGCCATGTCTACCCCCGAGCCATGTTTAATATATGAGCCATCAAAATATATCTTCCAAGGTTGTGTAGTTGTGATCATGAAGACCTCTTCATCTGGAAAATTGGAAACAAGAGGATGGTCACCTGCGAGGAGTGCATCGACCAACTGATCTGCAATAACTTTCCCCTTGATATCCTTGCAGTCCACATACTCTATATCAAATTCACTCAAGATCATAACCCATTTGGCCAAGCAGCCTGTCAATGTTGCCTTGCTAAGTAGGTACTTGAGTGGATCTATTTTGGCAATGAGATGTACCTTGTGCGTTAACATGTAGTGCCTCAATTTGGTGGCTGCCAAGATAAATGCTAGGCAAGCTCGCTCAATAGGGGTGTAATTGAGTTCATAGCCTACCAATGTGCGAGAGATATAGTATACAACACATTCTTTGCCTTCTGCATTGTGTTGTTCTGTAGTACTCCTAATATCATATTTGTAGCTGAAATATATAGCAATAGAGGTCTACTTGGATCTAGTGGGATCAACAAGGGTATATGCATTAGGTAGTCTTTAAGCATTTAGAATTCTTGCTGGCCCTTTATATCCCATTGAAAGCAGATATTCTTGTGTAACAGATGTGTGAAGGGATGACACTTATCAGCCAATTGTGCAATGAATCTCTGAATTGATTGTAGTCATCCTTGTAGTGTCCTTAACTGACCGATGTTCTTTGGAGGTGGCATGTCTATGATTGCTTTGACCTTTACCAGATCTACTTCAATGCCTTTGTTTGAGACAATGTATCCTAGGAGCTTCCCAGAGGTTACTCCAAAGATACATTTCTTTGGATTGAGATGGACATGATATTTCTCTAATCTGTCGAAGATTTTACCCAGTATTGCCAGATGACCCTCTCTTGTTAATGATTTAGCTAGCAAATCATCGACATAATATTCCATTATAGTGTGCATCATATCGTGAAAGATGGTAGTCATATCTCTTTGATAGGTTGCCCCTACATTCTTCAGACCAAATGGCATCACATTCTAACAGTAAGTTCCCCATGGGCATGTGAAAGAAGTTTTATGTTGATCCTCTGGAGCAATCTTGATCTGGTTGTACCCTGAAAAGCCATCCATAAGAGAAAGCATTGCATGACCCGCTATTAGATCGACAATCATGTTGATGTTTGGTAAGGTGAAGTCATCTTTAGGGCATGCCTTGTTCAAATCTCTAAAGTAATATAGATACGAATGCCCCCATTAGGTTTACCAACAGGTACAATATTGGAGATCCAATCTACATAATCGATTGGTTTGATGAAACCAACATCCAAGAGATTTTTGAGTTCCTCTATGACAAGAACAACAATCTGTGGGTGCATCTTTCTGAGCTTTTGTTTGACCAGTTTAGCTCCTTCTGCTACAGTTAGGTGATGCATGACCAAATCAGGATCCAACCCAAGCATGTCTGCATAAGGCCATGCAAAGTTGATTTGATGCTTCAAGAAGAATTCCACAAATTTTGGTTGTTCATCTGGAGTTAATAGAGATACCAAATGTATTTGGTGAGGAGTCTCAGGGGTCCCCACATTGAATTCTTTTGTTTCTTTGATTAGGATCGTCGATCTCTCCTGATTTGTACTAGAGGGGAGGAGGTCAAACCTTTCATCCACAGGAACCTCTGAGAGGTTTTCACCTTTGGATACACTCTTTATTTTAAATTTTTTGGGATCAACAAGTGCCAATGTGTGGTTTTCACTAGAAGATCCATGTTTTATTGTGATGTTTTTGTAGTTGAAAGGTTTGGCATCTACCCCAAAGTATGTTACATTTTTGAGTTCAATGGCAAACCCAGCTTTATGATCCCTGCTTGGTATGTTATCCCGTATTTCTAAAAAGTCTATGAGCACCTCATAATTTTGGAAGTGATCAAGAAATGGGGGATTTGGCTGGTTCCAGTTGATGAGTTTGGGGTGGATGATAGGCATGACCTTATCGATTAAGTTGAGTTCAGATGAGGCATCAGTGAGGGTTAATATAGATGAGTGAATTTCATCAATGGTACTCTCCTTGTCAGATTCTAGTGTAGGATTTGATGGAGGGCTTGTGGAAGTTGCTTCTTGCTCAGGAACCCAAAAGGTTTTAATCCATGCCTCTCCATAAAATGGGATATCTTTACGAGGTGGTGGAGGTGATGTGTCTTCCTCATGTAAAGTATTTATATTCACTGAATCCCATTCCCACTCATGCAAATTGGTCTCTGAATCACTCTCTAACATCTGATTATTGTACCAGGCTAGGATGTCTTTTGAATTGAAGAGTGTATTGGTCACAAATTTGTGCATTTTTGGAGGTGGGATTGGTGGTGTTGCTAGCAGGGTTATCAGTGTTATTGATGTTGTTGCTGGAAGTATCAGTTTTGTTGATGTTGTTGATGGCTTTGATGCTACTAATGGGATTATCAGTTTTGTGGGTGTGGTTGGTGCTACTAATGCTTTTGCTACTACTGATAGGATTATCAGTTTTTTCGGTGTGGTTGGTGCTACTATTGCTTTTGTTACTACTGATGGGATTATCAGTTTTGTGGGTGCGGTTGCAATTGTTGGTACCGCAGATATAATCAAGGATGGCCTCTTTGGAGTAACTGGCTAATACACGAGTTTGTTGGGTTTTCCTTTGAATCTAAGCTTAGGAAGAGATTCCTTTTGAAAACCTACTCTAGTTTTATCTTTGGGTTTCAACTCAGGTTGTAAGGGCTTGTGTCATCCTTTTTTGCAATGTCCCAAAGTACTCTGGCCATCATAGCCCATTCTTTGCATGATAGTGAGGCCTTTACCATATTTGTCAGTGGGAAGCTTAGCCTTTAGGCTTTCTATTTTGATAGGGTTTTTGTAGATCCATTTTGCTAGGTCCTCATCCCTGGTTTCCTCCTCCTGACTCTTAGTAGGGATAAATTGCGCCAAAGTGCATGCTCGCTTGGCTAGTGGTGTTTGAAGCAACTTTTGAGATTTTCCATGAGTTCTAGGGGAGGTGAGTAATTTTCCAACACAAAAGAGTTGGCTAAGATTATATTCCTCGGGACCTAAGCTGGAAAAGAGGCTGGACTAACATATGATGTGGAAGGGATAACTTCTCTATTGTTAGGTACGATGATCTCTAACTAATGGTTAATATTATTATAATACGCAAATGGATTTGCATCACCAAGGAATGTGATTTCTACACCGTTATGGGGAAATTTAATACATTAGTGATAGATGGATGGAACGGCTTGCATGGCATGTATCCAAGGTCTTCCTAACAAGAGATTATATGGCAAAGGAAGGTCTAGAACTTGGCAGACTATATGCTTCACCACTGGCTCCACTCTAATAGGTAATACAACAACTCCTCTGAAAGAATGCTCTGCATCATCATAGGCCTTAATGGTTATCGTTTTACTAGCATCCACTGATTCTACTGCATACCCCAATGTTGCGACCAACTGCAAGGTGCATATATTCAAGCCGACACCATTGCCAATCAAGACTCACTTGATTCTGTGTTGGTTTACAAATTCTTCAATGTGAAGGGATGCATTATGTGATTGTTGGAAGGAAGCGTTGTCACTTTCAGAGAAAGTAAGGCATGGTGATGACTTGAGACTACCAACCATGGCTTGAAATTGATCTATGTTGAGGTTGATGGGGATTGACGCTTCTTGGAGAGCTTGATCCAATATTGTTTTATGTGAAGGGGATAAGCACAAAATCTCTAATATGGATATGAGTGCAGGTGTTTTATCCAATTGTTCCACAAGATTATATTGCTTGTGCAGGGGTGTCATTCCTTGTGGTGTAGCTTGAATGGTAATATTTCTACGAAGTGTAACAACGTTCCATGCAGGATTTGGATCTTTGATGGTGAGAGTTGCAACTTGTTCATTAGCATCATAGAGGTGATTCACAGTATAATTGTATGCATCTTGTGTATAATTAGTTGTAGTATATGTGTTTCGCCCAGAGGTGGAAGGACCCCTTTGATCATGTGATGGAAGTGGATTCTTGAATGTTAGATGATCATCATTAGATGTTTTAGGGTCATGTCCTTCTATTTCAATTTCTCCTCTATCAATAAGATCTTGAACAAGATCTTTTAGTCGATGGCAATTGCTCGTTTTATGCCCTTTTCCCTGGTGAAATTCATAATGTTCATTATCGCGCCACCATGGAGGTTTGACTTGAGGTTCATAGTTAGAGGTTTTTGGTAAGGTCACAAGATTGGAAGAGATCAATTGATGCAAGATTTTTTCAATGGGTGTTGCTAAGGGTGTGTATGTGCGCTTTGGTTTGTAGTTTTGTTGCCTTTGTTTTGCCTCCTCTCGTGGTGCATTGCGAACTTGATTTTGTGGATGAGTGATAGTGTTGTTTTTAGGAGGGCAATTTTGTCCTGCAAATCTGACCACAAGTTGTGTTATTTTTACTATTTGTGCATCCACTATCCCATCATTGACAACGATCTTATTCTTGTTCCAAAAATTTAGTTTATCACTATTATAACATGGACAAGGGCCATCTTTCGGTTCATTGTAGATTTTGATAAGTCCCTTTTTGTTAAGGGCTTTTTCACATTTTAGTCCTTGAGTGATCATCTCCTCAAAGGACTCTATGCCCTTCATGTCTAAATGGAATTCCATCTCATCATTGAAGTTGGAAATGAATATTTCCACTAGTTCATGTTCAAGAAAATGAAGAGAACATCTACTAGACAGTTGCCTCCACCATTGTAGGAAAGCTAAAGAACAACTCCCCTAGTTTTTATTTGGTGTTGCATAAATCTGCCATGGTAACATCTCATTCTATGTTATGTGCATAATGAGTGATGAATTTTTGAACTAGTTCCTCAAATATTCTAATGCCACCTGGTAATCAGGAAAACCATTGCATGGTTGTGCCTCCCAAACTCTGAGGAAAGAGGCACATTAGATAGGTGTCCTCATAGGCCACCTCTAAACAAGCTGAGTGAAATTCTCATACATGATCTCTAGGATCTCCTTTTCCCCTATAATTTTCAAACTTGGGTGTTTCAAACCCTCGTGGAAAAGGTGGCATAAGCATGTTCCTATCAAAAGGATAAGGACAAATATCGTTAAGTGAAAACCAAGTAGTCTTCACACCACTATTGAGTTGTTGAGCGATATTTTCTACTTGTTGTCTCAACATGTCTATTTCTGAAGGAGGAGGTGGGGGATTCCCTTGATGATTAAGGTGATAGAGGAAGTAATCTCTACCTCTTCCATGATTGTTACGGCTATGTTGCTCAGATGTTTGTCCTATTTGTGCGGTATCAAAGTTAGAGGGTAGTTTAGTACCCTCTTGAGCAAGTCTCAAAAAATGAGCATCTGCATTGTTTCTAAGGATTTCAATAAAGAGTCTATTGAACTTGGGATTATGTTGTGCTCTTTCTATATCTTCGGGAGTTGGAGTGCTAGGATCTTCATCATTAGTGCCTCCTCCAATGGCCTCTTGAAAATCATTGAGGTTTTCATCCTCCTCTTCAATCTCTAGTTATCGGTTTATCATTGATCTAGTTTGAGCCATGTTGTTGAAAGTTTGAGGTTTTGGTGAAAGCGATTATGAGGTGGTGATGAAATGTTTGATGAAAGACAAGTTTTTGTGAAATGTTTGTTGGAAGATGGATCTCTAACACTAAAGGTTGGATGTTAACAAAGTTCTTTGTGAATTGCCCTTATGTTTTCAACATTTTTTATGTGATAAGGTATAGCAAGGTTTGAGATGCGTTACAAACCAAGCTACCTAGCAATGAGAGGATGCACTCATAAACTAGTTTTAACCTGTGTATAAATGCCTCTTAGGATGATTGATCCTAGATGTAGAGACACTCTAAAAGTTATTTTTTGGTTTGATTTAAGCAATATTTAAAACAACTCAGGACAAGACCTTTTTGTGTTTTGAGAGTTGAATGGATTTGTGATTTGTGGAAGTGAAAGTGGATAGAATATAGACCTCAATAAAAACTTTATGTCACAAAGGGGGTTTCTACTTCTTCCTCTCTCTCAAGGATTGATGGTTCCCCTCAAGCTTCATTGTAGGTGATACAGATTTTTGGAAAGAAAGCAGGGTTGATCTTTGTCCCCTTTGTTTTTGTGATAATCCAAGGCTCTATATTGAGTAAAAGCTCTATTTTTCAAAGGCTCTTTGTCAAATTCATTGGATTTGCCTTGAAGATACAAGTGCATATGGCATGAGAAGGCTCTGTGTGAGAGAAAAAATTGTCTATTGATATAAAAAAACTTCCTTCTTTTGATAAGAGCTTTCGAACTCAATTGTCTCTATTTCAATGTGGTATTTTGATGAAGATTTCATCTTCTCAAGATATGAGTGATGGTCATACAAACTGATATTTTATTTCACTTGTTGATGTTTGTTTTGTTTATCAATGTTGGATGTAAATTTGTTGCATGAATACTTGGTTTAAAATTGTTCTGAATTTCTTTGACAAGAAAACACAACAAGCACACAAGCACAATAACCTTGCCCCTTTTCAACATAAGGCAAAAATAGGTGTGGGTCTAAATCAACCCAATCATGAACTTTTTGACCCTTTTTACAAATGTATTTTATGTTTCCCAAAGCCTGAAGTCGGCCCAAATTGTTATTGTTCTGACACAAGACGAAGACAACTCAAACAAACTTTTTATCCCTAAGGTCAATGGCCAGTTGCGATGTTTTCAGCCCACATCTTGGTATTTCTTCAACTTTGGCACTACATACCTTATGAATCCTATCATGGCAAGTAAGGATGTGATATACTAAGTCTTGCGCAAGAATAACAGATAGATGATCCCTATGATGCAGGAGTCACCACTTTCATCAAGCTACAAGTAGCTTTTCAAAAAGCCATGTTTCTACTCAAGAAAATATGTATGGTGAGTATCTTGGGAGAAAAACCATCTATGCTCTTGCACTAAACTTTTCACAAATATCCTCAATCAATAGAATGGGTGGGCTTCTATAATAAAAGGTGTCTAGTAATGTTCGATGTTTTTGGACGTAAGTTCATTCTGCAGTGACTCACTTAAGAGCCTTTTAACTTGTGTTGGGGCCCATATGTCCTTTTGGCAAGTTACACTGTAGGAATAGCTACACCCAAGGCTACAACTTTCTCTCTCACCTGATTTCTATAGTGGCTCGAAGGATTTACCGTGCAAGGTCGTTCCCAAGAGTGATGTGTCTCTTAGCATGCCTCTCTTAAAAATAAAAAATTTCGAGCATTACTAACACTTTTCTCTTGCACCTAGGACCATGAGAGCCAAGGGAGAGGATAGTGTGTGTTACAAATGGGACCACTCTACAGATTTTTGCACAAGTGTGCCAAACACTGAAAACACTTGTTCTTTTTAACTTTTTTATCGGAATGTGATCTATATTCTATTTGGAGATTTTTCTCCAACAACCATGGTGTTCTTTTTAACATCACAAGGCAATTTGTTTTCTAACTAGGAAATTGAAAATCCTGGTCAACAAAATTGAAAGCACGTTGCTCAAATTAAAAGCAATTTTGTAAACAAAATGGACAAATTGTTTGATCTTTTTAACTTGCAAAATAAAAAGTTGATTGTGAATTTTATCCTTGCAAAAAATGAAAGTTGTTTTGTTTGTTTTAAACCCAAAATGAAAAGTTTGTCTCTAACTTTCAAGAAAGAAGCAAAGTTGTTTGTTTTATTTTTGTGGTTCTTTTTAACTTTGCAAAATGAAATTCTTTTTAAGCCCCAAACTGAAAATTTTGTTGATTTTTAATCCAAAATGAAAGATGAAGTTGTTTTTAAACCAAAAGGGAAAATGACTTCTTTTTAAATCTAACTTTAAAAGCAAAGCTTAGAAAGAAAGAAAAAAGAAAATAAACTTCCTAATTCCTAACTCCTTAAATCCTACAAAACAAGAAGTTAGCAAACTTGCACAACAAAAGAAAAATAGTTAGTGAAATGAAGGTTTTTGGTGGGCTTCTACAAGCCTAAAATTTTAATTTTTCAATTACACAATATTTTTTTTCAACTCTCTATTACAAAAGCGCTACTCTGTGTAAACATAGAAGCGCCACTTTAATACAAAAGCGCTAAAATAACAACAAAAGCGCTACCATATAGACAGAAGCGATAATTAAAACTGACAAACAAATGAAAATTTTGTCAGACAGAGAGCACAAACGCGCTAAAAGAGTTACAGTGGCGCTATTTAACCAACAATAGCGCTATAACTAGGACAAAGGCGCTAATTCTGAACCAAACGCGCTAGAACTCAGACAAAGGTGTTAAATCTTCTACTATCAAAGGCTATAAAACACGTGTCAATAGCGCTAAAGTGCAACCTGTGTGCAGTGACAACTTTAAGAAACCCCCCCTCAAATAATTGTATAAAATGTTGGCAAATATTTATTTAAAATAATAATAATAATAATGTTTATTGGCGAATCTTTCATTTTTGTAAAAAAATAAAATAATTTTATTGGCGAATTTGTTTATATCAATTTTTTTTGGTAGAAAATATTGGCGAATCTTGGAAAATAATCATTGTATGCATTAATTACTATTGCATTTCCTTTCATTTAAAAATAATCTTTTATAAAAAAGTAAAGGCATGAAGGTTGAAATCATTAATGAGTTTAAGGGTTAGACTATACTTTATTTGGTTTCTACCATTAACTTAAAATTTTCTAATAGCCCTCTTTCTATTTTGTGAGATAAAATTTACAAATAATTTGTAATACTCATGGGGCCAAAAATTGATTTTAGACCATTGGTTTTCATTTAAGTCAACAATTCAAACCCCACGAGCATTACAACTTGCAGGTACATTTTACCTCATGGAATACAATGAAGGTCATTAGATTATATTTTAAATCAATGGTGGAAACAAAAGATTGTTGATATAACCCTAAAATAACCAATAATTATGATAGATTATTGGTGAATTAATTTGGATTTCTACAATAAATTATAAAATGTTGGCGAATCTGATCCAATCATGTATCAAATATTGTGGCGAATCTTTTAATTAAAAAAATTAATGAAATAAATTCTCTGGCGATTTAAATAACATGAAAATAAAAAATTGTAAAAATGTGGCGATTTGGGTCACCTTAAAAGTTGAAATTATTAGCCAAATTTGATTCCCAAATTTCAAAAATAGCCAATTGGCGAATATTAGCCACTAAAGTTTTCATTGCCTGTGTGTGGCAATTTTGGCAATTTTCACAAAAAAAGTTAGTTTTTCAATCAGAAGGTTGCGTGTTCAATTCACGTCAGGTTCACCAAATGATGCCCTACAAAAAGGACTCAAGAAACACAAGATTCAAACGTTAATGTTGTTAGTATCAATCATAAATGAAATAGAAATGAAACTACAATCCTAAGCATGCATATCAAGAGAGATATCAAACAGATTATAGAAAGCACACAAAAACGGAGGAAAGACACTAAACCCTCCCAAATGCTCTCCAAAATGCTCATAGTTGCTCCTCCATGTTTCCTCTCCTCTCCAAGCTCCACATGACTGTATCCCTTATCTTTTGAAACTATTATGGATGTCTTATGGAGATTCAAGATTATGGAAAATGACTAATTATGCAAATGCAACAAGCTAAATATGAAAAAGTGTAATTAATCTATGTTAATTTTATTCAAAATAACAAAGAAAAGTGCTCCTAGATGCTCTCTCAAATTTGGTATAAGTTTGATGCATACAAGATTTATGGATCTTGATTACGAACAAATGGGCTCTATTTATAGGAAAAATAGAGAAATGGATGGTTGAGATTGAGTAATCTCAACAACGGTCAGGATTGATGGGTTTATGATCCATGTGAGGGTTTTCAACCCAATCCCAGGATGACAAATGTCAACATTAGATGACTTGAGAGGAGAGGGAAGAAGCATTAAATGCTTGAGATGACTTGAAGGTTACCTTAGGAGGTAAGGTTAGGCTTGAGTTGAATGAATAAAGCCTTTATCCAATGAATAATGTCTTTATCCAATGGACAAACCCTTGTGCAAGAGTTAGTGGGGATAACCATGGTCAAAGCAATAAATGCTTGAAGAGACCCATGAGTTAAATGGGGGTTGAGTTAGAGGGAAAGCCTCTAACCATGTGGGCAAGTTGAGTTTAACCATTAATGGTTATGTAAGAGCCATAAATGGTTATGTAAGAACCATTAATGGTTTGAAAGACTTTAGGGGTTAACTTGTTGAAGACATAAAGCCTTTAAAGTTTTTCAAAGACTTTGAGGCTTTGAGAAGTGACTTCAAGTTGCTTAGGAATGTGAAAATAATTAGGAGATGGGATTAGGCTAATAAGGAATGGTTTAGAAGAATCTAGAATGGGCTAGAAGAGTCTAGAATGGGTTAGAAGAGTCTAGTGGGTTTGGTGGGTGAGAGAAAATGGGATTTTAATTAAACTAAAATTCATTATTTCAACTAAATAGATGCAACTTGCATTTGTAGGAGAATGCAAGTGGGGGGTAGTTTAGGGATTTAAATAAATGTTTTATTATTTATTTAAGGGAGGAAAGAGGGTTAAATTAAATAAATGTGTTTTATTCATTCAATTGATTTAGAGTGTGGCTTAATGAATTAATTTAAATAAATTGAACAATTTATTTAGTTAATAGGAGAAGAGGTTGAGGATGAAATTAATTAAATATTAATTTAATTAACTGATTATTGATGGTTAAATAATCAAATAAATAATAAATATTCATTTAATTAAGTGCATAGATTTATGTGACTACAATATGTATATGTATATGTATGTGTATGTGTGTATGTATATATGTATATGTATATATATACATATACATATACATATATATGTATATATACACATATACATATATACATATACATATACATATATATATACATATGTGTGTGTGTGTATATATATGTATATATGTATGTGTATATGTATATGTATATGTGTATATGCATACATATATATGTACATATACATATACATACGTATGTATATATATGTATATATATGTATGTATATCTATATACATATGTACGTATGTATATATATGTATATATGTATATGTATATATGTATATGCATACATATATATGTACATATACATATACATATGTATGTATATATATGTATGTATATATATCTATATATATGTATGTATATCTATATATACATACATATGTATGTATGTATATATATATGTATGTATATCTATATGTGCATACATATATATGTATGTACACATATATGTATATGTATGTACACATATGTATATGTATATATATCTATATATGCATATGTGTATGTGTATGTGTATGTGTATGTGTATGTGTATGTGTATGTGTATGTGTATATGTGTATATGTATATGTATATGTATATGTGTAACTGTATATGTGTATATATACATACACATATACACATATACATATACACATATACAGTTACACATATACATATACATATACATATACATATACACATACACATACATATACACATACACATACACATACATATACACATATACACATATACAGTTACACATATACATATACATATACATGTATATATATGTGTATACATGTACATGTATATGTGTGTGTGTGTATGTACGTATGTATGTATGTATATGTATATGTATATGTATATGTATATGTATATGTATATGTATATATATTTATATGTATATACATACACATATACATATATATGTATATATATTTGTATTTATCTACAAATACATATATATACATATACACATGTATATATTTGAGTGTATATATATGTGTGTGTGTGTATGTATATGTATATGTATACATATGTATGTATATATATATGTACATACATATGTGTATATATATATACGTACATATATACATATATATACATACATATGTATACATATATATACATACATATGTATACATATATATACACACACACATATATATGTGTGTATATATACATATATATGTATGTATGTATATGTATATGTGTGTCTATGTGTGAGAGAGAGACAGATAACATCGAACAATCTATCAAACAGAGATTAACATATGGTCATCAGTCCCATGACCAAAATTCATTGTTGCAATCTTCTTGAACAATTTTCTCCTTTGTGATTTGTTTCCCATCCATATACTTTTGGAGCATATCTATTTCCTCCTCATTCAGACCATGATTCCTATGAGGAAAAAAGTGAGCACCATGGATATCAATTTTGTACATGAGCATAACACCTTCTCAAAGTAGCAATATAAAGCTATCCTTAGAGATTTCCATAGTTGTCATAACCTACATCATAATATGAAGAAATGTGAGTTCATAATCAAACTCTTCTAAAAAAACAAAAAAAATTCATGAGGCCAAAATCTATTAAGGACAACATCAAACTTATCAACATAACCATAAAAGATCTTAGACCAATAGAACCCAATGTCATTTTGCCAAGAAATAGGAAGACCAAACATAAGATTCCATATTGAAACAACTAATTTACAATAAAAAACCAAGTGATAAAATGTCTCAAGAGTGTTACAAAAATCACACATCTTATTAGATAGACCATAGGAATATAGCACATCTTCAACAACCAGTTTTTTCAATATAAGGAGTCATCCAAAGCATGTTATTTTGGGATCCACGGGTTTAAACCACAAATATTTGAAGACTATTCAGCATTTGGGCTCCAACCAAATTAAGTTCCAAGCCTTATTTAACTAAGCATAAATGTCATTTTTATCTATCACCATGTTGTAGATCATATTGATTGACACCTCCAACAACTTGGATCCATCAACCCATCTTGCTTGAGCAATTTTGAATTAGATATTAGATTTCCAAGAAAACTTCCACTTAGAGCATTAGTAGTCATGGTAAAGTTCCTCTTTTGAGAGGTGGGAAAGTTGAAA
The DNA here is from genome assembly GCF_030272615.1 of Cryptomeria japonica. Classification (NCBI taxonomy): domain Eukaryota; kingdom Viridiplantae; phylum Streptophyta; class Pinopsida; order Cupressales; family Cupressaceae; genus Cryptomeria; species Cryptomeria japonica. Next base: position 407,941,725 of record NC_081414.1, on the reverse strand, counting down.
TTAGAGCTAAATTGTCCCCATGTCCTCAATTTCCTAAAAGGAACTAACACCCACTAAATTCAAAGATTTTGTAGAGCATCCTTGGGTTAAGGCCAAGGGCTTATCATTATAGTATAAATTTCCACCATATAGATTTGGAAGTCACAATATAAACATGAGATATGCCCACACTAGACCCATTGATCACCAGTTTTCTAATCTGAGTCCAAGCGTTCGATAAAGATGCAAACACCACATAACCATAGATCTTAGTCTCGTGTTTTTTATTTAAGGATCAAACGGGTTTTGAAAGGACTCAAAACCCCACTTAGAAAATGAAACCAACAAAAAGATAGTAAAAAGGCAGTGACCCATCTACAAAAAAACAAAAGAGACCAAACAATGAAAACATAGCTAATTTAAATTCTTTAAGGCCTCAGTTGCTTCAGCTTCAAGATGGGACATATTCAAATCTTTATCCTAGAGATATTGAACTAATTTATCTACAACCCTCTTTAGGTGGCAATGTGTACATTTGCAAGGACCCTTCTCCTCTTTAGGTAGTTGTTTCCCTTTGTCACCAATATCCAACTCCACCGCTTGTATCTTACTATGGTGCATTATCTCAAATTTGTCAACCATAGTTTTTATGTTGTCTAAACTATTATTGGCAACCTTATGGCTGAGAAAAACCAAAGTGATAAATTTATCATTAATGTGCTTCATTCTTGACTCTAGGCCCTCAATTTTTCCCTCATAATCTAGCTTCATGGTCTCAACATCTTTGACAACCTTCTACAAAGAAGAAACAACATTCCTTCCCTCATTTTCATCCCAAGAGGCCTCCTTTCCATTCTCTTGAATGTTTGAAATAGAGTGCAACTTAAGGTTTATATCCTTGATTTCATGAAACACCCACTTGTTCATTCTAAAAGAATCCATTACCACATTCCTAGCAATGCCCAAGAGATCATTAAGGCTCTCTTGCTCTAGGTTCAGAAAGGGAGAATCAACTTTCAGGTCTCAAGGGAAAGGGGCTCTTCCTTCATGGTTGGTAGTAAGCATAGAATTACTAGAATCATTATGGATTCATGGGTTGGTCTCCTCCCTAGAAGACGCAAGGGAAACCCTTTTCTTTTTCATAGCCTTCTTGTTGACCTTAGGTAACTTACCCTCCCTAACCAAAGAAATAGGATCAAAATCAACATCAAAACTCTAACCATTCTCCTCTAAGTACAAGCTATAAAACCCCTCATCCTCAAAACCTATTGCTTCCTTAGAAGAAACAAGTGAAACTCTTAATTTTGTCTTTGAAGGAGAGGTAAAGGACTTGTAGTGTTTATAGATAAGCAACATGAGCCCCTTATGTAAAATAGGGTTATTAGGGTTCTTCCTCTTGTCCTTAATAGCATTCAGTGAGGACAATTTAAGATAGAAAAGGAACAAAATTCTAATCTTATGCCTAAAATGGTTAAGCACAACAAATGTTGGTCATAAATTTTAGTAAAGGGACTATCTGAAGAGAATTATTACATGAATACCTTCATGACCACTGCCCAAATTGATTTAAAGGAAATTATGTCATACCAACTATTGGGTTTCTTCACCAACCTATTCTTCTCCTTTCCCTTCAAAAATTTCATGATGGTAGCTTCAAAATGCTTCACGTCTTTAAAAAATTTATCGCCATCCATCGACAAACCAATGACCTAGACAATAACATTGAAATTCTGGCCAAAGAGAGTAAAGTGGCCATTCTTCCAACCCTTTGGGTCAAAGCCATGGAGTTTCTCCAAAAAAGGCATTACACCCCCTTTATCTAGAATCCTCCATATGGTTGCATTATTCTTCACTTCATCATAATTAATGGATTTTGAGTGCTTCACATTTCCACCCATGGTATCAACCCTATTCAACACCTCTACATTTCTCCAAAGACACAGAGGCACAAAAACAATAACCAAAATGGAACCCAGAAAGCATGTAAGTAAAAAGGAAAATTATTATGAAACACATCCAATAACTTCTATATCATCATAATTAAATAATTTTGCAAGACAAGCTTAAATATCAATGGCATCAAACTCATCATATTTTAGTAAGCTCGGCATGTTGCCTATGTAGCCTATCATAAGCTACCAATTGGCCAACACACTCCGATAAATGGTCACCCTTGTTCCAAAACATAATATTATCATTTTTAACTCCATAGCAAAAAAGTTAGCAACCCCATTCCCTTCTCTATAGACATGGGAAATATAACATTTTCAAAAGAATTCATGCTATCCATGGAATCATTAATCCAAAGAGGGTGTCCTAAATATGAATACAATCCCATGATTTATCTTTCTTGAGTTTTGGTCCAAACACGAAAAAAATCTAGCCAACACTTTCCAAGGCTCCTATCCTTGAGTGGCCTTAAAAATCCGCTTTGAAGCTAAAGGCATCCCATGAACTCTTAAGTCCTTAAGGCCTAAGCCACCTTTGCATTTTGGAATACATCATCATTCCCAAGAAACAGAGTGTCTCTTTTTGTTACCTTTCCCATCAAACCACATGAGCTCTCTCAAAATCCTTGAAGATTATTAAAATGCATATTATTAAAGAATCATGCAAAATAATGATAGATGTCATGAGAAACAAGGACATTTTGCACTACTTGAACTCTACTAGCCAAATAGAGCAAATGTGGTGCAGGAGCACCTACGACTTAGATTGTTTAGTCTTTTCAATTTTGTCTTGTACTGACCCTAGCCAAGTCAGTGGTGAATAAGGACTTCAAGAGGGTCCAAGAGTTAGTAATTTCAGTCAATGTAGGCCTAGGTTTTGTTCATAATTCTTAGGTTTGTATTTTTGTGTAAATAGTGAGTTTGAGTAGCCAATTGACCTTTTTGATGGTCAAAAGTGTCAAAACTTGGTACAGGTATTAGAGAGGGTTAAACTAGTATAACACAAGTTTTAAAAGTCATTTGTGATGACTTAGAATAGGTCTTGTCGGTTGGAAAGACCAAAAGTGCAAAATTTGCAAAGTTGCAAAAAGTTGTCATGACAACTTTTGAAAGTTGTCATGACAAATTTTGTCCTGAAATGGTTAGTGTAATACCCTAAAATTGGCCATCTAAACCATGGGCCCCTAATCTCGACAACATCACCAAGGTCCTAACCAAAGACAATTAAATCAACTTTGAGCACATTAATTAATTCTTTAATCATCAAATGTCACATGGCAAATAAAATACTCAATATTAATTAAATATTTATTTAATTAATTGAATCATTCCAAGAAAATCATTTTGATCAATAATCCTGTTTAATTTATTAAATATCCTAGCATATTTAATTAATTAATAAATTTGTCATTTAATCATGCAAAAAAGGAATTAATTAATCACAAAGCAAGAGTTGAACTGAAAATAAAATAAAAGAATCAAATTGAGAGAGAAATCAAAATTGAGATATTATTTCTTTCTTCTAAATTGAGATTAACTTGAAATCAGAAAAACAATTAATTGAATTATTCTCTAAAATTAGAACTCACGGCTTTTGAGAAAAAGAAGTTCAGTTGCATTGAAAAAACTCTTTTCTTGAATAAATCAAAGAACTATCTATCACAAATGCATGGAATTAATTAATTCTTATTTCTAATGCAACTTGAACTTCTTATCTGAATGCATTTCAATTAAACTATAATTGGAATCTATCTCAAAGTTGACTGAACTTGATTTCTCAATTATTCAATTAATTCTAAATTGTGATTTTTTTGATCTCTCTTGTAATTATCTATAAATGCAGCCTTCATCTCTCATTCAAATCACCCCAGAGATTTTTGGGAACACACTCAGAGATTATTATTATGCTGATTTTGCTATGGAGTCATTGAAGATATTGTGCTTTTTTGAGATTTATTGCATCTTAGTTTAGTTTATTCATTATTGCTTGAATCCATATTGCTTGAATTCATTATTTGCTTGAATATTTCATCCATCTTGCATCCATATAGTTTAATATTGTAGCATCCTAAAATTGAGACACTTGCAATTTCGACCACATTTGGGTCTTCACGATGGCGATGCAACACGGAACCTGAATGGAGACCCCGAAACTTGTTCATGACACCAAAAACTGCATTTTTCAGCACCCTGGCCTGATCCTCCTGGCACCCCGTTGTCCCTAGAGGTGGGACCATGGTGCCTAGCGCCCTGGTCCTTCAGGACTAGGGCGCCCAGTGCCCTGGTCCCCCAGGACCATGGCACCTAGCGCCCTGGTCCCTGGCCCTATTTTGGGCCCGGTCTCTTTGGTCTCGGGTCTTTGTGTTTGCAAATTGGAAAATAACATTTCCTGGTCGGCCTAAGGTCGGGAAAATCAGTCTTTTAACCCTAATTGACAATTATATAAACTACATTTCCTCTCCCATTTGGAGGAGGAAGGACATATGTGAGCAAGACGTGGAAATGATATTCAAACATTCAAGCATTCAAGCATTCAAGCATTCCTTCAAGCAATTGATCATTCTAAGTCTCCATTCAAGGCTAAGTGTTGCATTCAAGACAAGGATTCAACCATTGAAGAGGAGATCACTCACAACACATTACATACTACATACATTACACCTTTGCATGTAAGAATACAAACATTCTTACAACAAGGTTGCAGGTACGCGGCTGTAATTGAAGATCTGGAATCCTTGTGCAGAGACGAACAGATCCACCTTCGTTTCGCGGATTTTTCGGAGGACCGTGTGCACGCCAGGCGCCATCGTCCGGTCAACTTTTGCTCAAATTTGCAGAATAGCACCGTCTCAACATTTTACTGCTAATTCCAAGTCCGCAGCTTCATATCATAACCCTATCTTTGTTTATAAGCGAATATTTCCCACTTTACATGCATTCCTAGCTTAATCTTTCTATCTACATTTCTTTACAAAAGAGGGTATCCTTGATGTCTTAACCCTTGAAACTCATATAGAATCCAATCTTGCATTGTGTGGGATTGGATCTTGTGGGCTTCAACCCCTCTTTTGAATGTAAAGTCTCTCCCAAGTGAAAACCATCAACCCTAGTGACTCTCCCTTCTCTCTCCTCGGAGTTGGGGAGGGGAGAACAACTAGGGTTCGATTTTTCCGCTTTACATTTTGGTGAACCCGACGTGAACATCCTCATTCTGATTATTCATGGTTAGATCTAAAAATTTTGCTTTCCTAATTATATTTCCATGTTTGATCTTTTGCAAATTTTAGAGGTTGATTGCATAAAAAACCCTAAAATTTTCTTTTTAGTAATTAAACTTGTGAAATGTTTAATTGTTAATGCTTGTTTCAGATCTACCCTTCTATTGCAAATTGTTAATTCATATTTGTGCTTTAATTCTGAAAATTAAGTGGTTAAGTGTCAAAACCCTAATTTTTAGAACCCTCTTGATTCAACCTTTGACTGATAATTTCACTAATCAAAACACCTCCAAATCGGCTGTAACTTTGGATTCCGCAACAAAATCACAATATCTTTCATCCCTGAAAATTTGGAAAAAAGTTGCGAGGACCGTGTGCATCCCGAGCGCCATCGTCCCCGACATTTTTTTGAAATTTCGGGAGCTAGATCTTACTGTATTTTTCTACTAAAATCCAGAATTTTGGCTGATTTTATCAATTTTAACACTTTCAAAATTAAAGTCAAAGTTGGTCTAGCAATTGCTTGGATTGAGGCTTCTAATCATTCAAAAATTGTTGAAATTAAAATTCATATCAAAATTGTGTTTCTTACAATCCTAAATCTAAAAAGTGTGTTAGCATTCATCCGAAATTTCATGTTTTATTCAAATTTTTGCAGTTTGTGACTTTTGAAATTAAGTGTTTAATTGTTACAACTTTGATTTCCACTTTCAAATTCAAATTTTGCATGAAATCGAGTCAATTTTTAAATTTCAAAACTTGCATTGCTTTTAGCATTCCCTCTAAAATCATAAAATTCAAAATTTCAGTTTCCCTCTCTTTTTCAAAATTCAAAATTTACATTTTTCAACAATCTTGGTAGGGTTCAATTTTGAGATTGCAACTTTAATTTGGCCTATCTACAGATCGTAAAATCACTCAATTTTTTCAGATTAGCTTTAAAATCATCATTACTTTCATCCCTGAAAATTTTGAAAAAAGTTGCGAGGACCGTGTGCACTCCGAGCGCCACGGTCCCAGACATTTTTTCCGAAATTTCGGGAGATTGTCCTGATTGCATTTAACAGCTTAAATCTAGGAGATTGGCTGGTTTTATTGAAATTTGCTACCTCTAAAATTCAAAATCTTCTCTCTTTCTTTAGTGCATGAGTTTTACAGCAATAAGCCCTACTTACACTATTCCCGTTCGACGAAGCCTTAGAATTAAGTCTTTCCAAGGTGTAATTACCAAGGAGATGGAACCTAATTTGAATGGCCTTTTTAACGAGGTAATTCCTCCAATCCTCTTAATGATGAAGAAGCTCTCCATGAGGTTTCTATAGAACAACTTTCAAAATTGGATAACCAATTTGATGATTTTCGACAATGGATGTCTCAAGAATACCCTGATAGTGAAGCTCTTTCATTAATTGAGGGTCTAAAACGTATGGTTCAAAGTGATAAGAATGGAATTGATATTTTGCGTGGTATTGCACACATTGTGGATTCGAATGTGATGCCTATGAAGAGTTGTGCTGAAACTCTGGGTTATACACAACCTCCTACTCAAGTCAATCATTCTATTCCTTTGACAACTCCTATTGCTAGTATACCTACTTTTACATCAAACATAATGACTACTTCAACACAAGATATTCCTCCTATGATCACCAGTCATGGGGGCAATCCCTCTTCTTCAATCAACCCTCTTCCTTCATTCATTCCTTCAATGAGTGTCCCTATTATATCTCCACAAATGAACATGACGCAAGGGGGCAATTCGTTTAATCATTCCATTCCTCCTTGTAGTGTTCCTCCTGTCCAATCATCTCCTATGACTAACTATCGTAGTGTCCCGCCACCTTATTCTCTACCTTCCTTCAATAACATAACACCTCCATCACAATCTAACACGTTTAATATGAACTCTTCGACTGAAGCAACCATTAACAATCTTGCACAAACTGTCTCTTCTTTACAGCAACAAATTGCCTCTATGAATCAATCTAAGTTTAGTGGGCCCACATTTGATGTTGCGAGCCCACTTTCTCTTGACATTGTTCAAGCTATCCCCCCTAAACATGTTGAAATTCTGCATTTGGAGCTTTATAATGGTAAGGGTGATCCTCTAACACATGTTAAGACCTTTCAAACAATATGTACTGATTTTGCTTATGACCAAAGGTTGCTTGCAAAACTGTTTACGAGAAAATTAAGAGATAAAGCCTTACAATGGTATTGCTCATTGCCTTCTTATTCTATTACTTCTTTCGAACAACTTGCAAATTCTTTTATTCAACAATTTCAAAACAATATAAGTCCTAAAGTTACTTTCATTGATTTAATGCATTGTAAACAAGGTGTTAAAGAAAAAGTGACTGATTTCATTGGTAGATATAAGCATTTGTATGCTCAAATTTCTTTTCCAATGCCCGACAATGATATTCAAAGAATCTTTATTTCTAATTTACAAAAAGATATTAGAGAAAAACTTCTGTTTTCTGAGTTTACTTCTTTCCAACAGTTGTGTGCAACTCTTCACAATTATCAACTGACTGTGAGTCAAATGGAACAAGCAAATCCTATGGCTCCGAGTGATAAGGGTGATAGTAGTCAACAACCATTTGGGAAGTTTAAACCGAATAGAGAGTCCATTAAATTCAATGAAAACATCATCAACAACCATGTGAATGCAGCATCAGGTGTGCCTCCTATTTCTAAGTTTTTCAGGAAAGAAAGAAAGTTTACTCCTTTGAATGAATCATTGCATAGTATTATGAATAAGTTATTGGAACAAAATGTGCTTACTCTCCCTCCTATAAGGCAAATAGATCCTGCAAAGATTAATTCGCCCTATTTTGATAACAAATCTTTTTGTCAATTTCATCGTCATCCCGGGCATGATACTGAAAAATGTTTTGCTTTAAAGGGGAAAATTCAAGATTTGATTGATAATAATACTATCTCTGTTTTTGGTGTGAATGATAAAGGCAACACATCTGTAGCTCCTCCTAACCAAAATCTTCAGATTTTTACTGATCCATTGCCTTCTCATACCTCTAATGCGATTGATGCTAATGATTCCTCTGTCTCACCTGATGATCTTGTGTCTATGACTCCGAATGTGATTAACTTTGTAGAGCAACAGAAAATCCCTAAAGAACCTTCCATCACATTTGATTCCAGTGAAACTATCAGGGCACCTGATGGTCCTTTATATATAGTTGCAAAAGTCAAGAATACACCTTGTCATGGAGTGTTTATTGATCCTTCTTGCATGGTTAATATCATTACTGAAGAATTTCTTTTTACTTTGCAATTGAATCAAGTGATCTAGGATGAAACAAATGTGGTTGTGAAGTTATTTGATGCATTTTCTTCTCCTGCAATTGTTTCTATTACATTACCTATCGAGGTCCATAACAAATCCCTTGATGTGGACTTTGCTATTATTCCATCATCCGAACAATTTCGTGTGAAGCTAGGCTATCCTTGGCTATCTTCCATGAAAGCTATTGCTTCTCCTATTCACAAGTGTTTGAAATTTCCCCATAATGGTGAAGTTGTTACTGTCAGTCATAGTCTCTTTAAACCTGCTGAAAGAACTTCTAGTGTTCCTATTGATTACTTTTGGCCTAAACAATTCCAATCTCTTCCTCCGCGAAGTGATCATCTTTTCAAATCTTATCAAAAGTGGAAAAAAGATATGATCCTATCTCTAAGTGAACCTAGAACACCCAAACTTGACATTCCTATCATTCTTCAGAAGGAAGTTCTTCCTTTGAAAGATAAAACTAATGTCTTTCCTCAAGAAGATTCCCAACCCATCCCTATGGATGTGACTATGCCTATATCTAATAAACTTCCTAAAAGTAGACCTATACCTCCTCGTCATGATGGGCTTGGTCTCCTTCCTAAACCAAATATTCCTCCCTTATATGGAGCAGTTCCTCCTCCTTCCTCTTATGGAGAGAAGAGAGCTTCCTCTTCTCCTATTGTTCAACTTAAGAGACCACAACCTAAACACCCAAATGAAAAGGATGAGAACATTCCTCCTCCTCAATCTTTGCAACTTCCTACTAAGACTAGACGAAATCGTTCTGCACGTGAACGCCGACGAAAGCGTCGTCTTAGAGCTCAGGCAGCTGCTTCTCAAACTTTGCAATCCCCAAAAACACCTTCAGCTGGTATTATTCAATTTTCTCCTCAGCCGAAAATTGAGCCAAAATCTCCTAAACATAAGATGCATGATGGTCTTGATCCTGTGCGAGTTAAAGACCCTATTTTTATAAATCTTGATGATGATATAGATGAAAATGTTATTCATGATGAAAATGTTACTCCTGTTCATTCTGATAGTGAATATGAATATGTTGATGTTGATAACCATTTATCTAACGCATTTTCTAAAGCACTTATCCTAGCTCCTAGACAAGAACATCGTGGCTTGGGATATGAACATAGCCCTTGTTTTGATCTTGTGATAGCTCCATCTGTTGTGTTGGATGTTCCTCCTCCAGCATGTTTCCTACCTTCCTGAAATATTGATCAGCAAGATTGGGGGGTAGATGACGTGCTAGACTAGTTTCATTAGCATAGCAGATTCTCTCCCCCTCTCTTTCGTTACTTCTTCTATGTGTTATTCTCATTCTTCTATTTGTTGTCCTTAGTGTTGTCTACTTGAGGACGATGCAAAGCATTGAGATCTCTTGGTCTCTCTCATGTTGACTCAAAAGACACATGCGTTCCCTTCTTCTAGGTGACCTTCCTTGATTGGGGAATGAAGAACAATTATGCATACATACATATGATATACATGAATTATCATACAGCATACTGACCCCGAGGAAAGCGAAGTCACCTTGTGCTTTGTGTTTTGTGTCTATTATCCTTGGGCTTATCTCATACTTGGGGGCTAAATCCTTGTGATAACATGCTCCTCTCCTTTCTCATTTCTTATATGTATCACTACCTTACAGCAATCACCCTCGGTGAGGCGTGTGCGATCGCTTTAACGTAGGGGGGCATACATCCCGTTCATATCTTTTCAAGATACTTGAAAATTTCTTGACAAATTTAGCTTTGCCTTGAAAATTTTTGATATCTTTCTTGCATGACTCATAGTGAGGGAACCTTACTACTGACAGTCATGGTTCTCCCTCGTGATCTTCCCTTTTACTTTGTCAATCGAAGTCGTAAGATCCTTAGTCCACTGGGGGCTTGGTGTATCTTGCCTCCTTGACGTGGTGAAAGTTTTTCAATATTGTTTCCTTGTACTTTACCGGAAGTATAAGCGTACGCTTATACTCCCGCTAAAGTGGGGGCTAAATGTAGCATCCTAAAATTGTGACACTTGCAATTTCGACCGCATTTGGGTCTTCACGATGGCGATGCAACACGGAACCTGAATGGAGACCCCGAAACTTGTTCATGACACCAAAAACTGCATTTTTCAGCACCCTGGTCTGATCCTCCTGGCACCCCATTGTCCCTGGAGGTGGGACCATGGCGCCCAGCGCCCTGGTCCTTGGCCCTATTTTGGGCCCGGTCTCTTTTGGGTCTCGGGTCTTTGTGTTTGCAAATTGGAAAATAACATTTCCTGGTCAGCCTAAGGTCGGGAAAATCAGTCTTTTAACCCTAATTGACAAGTATATAAACTACATTTCCTCTCCCATTTGGAGGAGGAAGGACATATGTGAGCAAGACGCGGAAATGATATTCAAACATTCAAGCATTCAAGCATTCAAGCATTCCTTCAAGCAATTGATCATTCTAAGTCTCCATTCAAGGCTAAGTGTTGCATTCAAGACAAGGATTCAACCATTGAAGAGGAGATCACTCACAACACATTACATACTACATACATTACACCTTCGCATGTAAGAATACAAACATTCTTACAACAAGGTTGCAGGTACGCGGCTGTAATTGAAGATCTGGAATCCTTGTGCAGAGACGAACAAATCCACCTTCATTTCGCGGATTTTTCGGAGGACCGTGTGCACGTCGGGCGCCATCGTCCCGTCAACTTTCACTCAAATTTGCAGAACAGCACCGTCTCGACATTTTACTGCTAATTCCAGGTCCGCGGCTTCATATCATAACCCTATCTCTATTTATAAGCGAATATTTCCCACTTTACATGCATTCCTAGCTTAATCTTTCTATCTACATTTCTTTACAAAAGAGGGTATCCTTGATGTCTTAACCCTTGAAACTCATATAGAATCCAATCTTGCATTGCATGGGATTGGATCTTGTGGGCTTCAACCCCTCTTTTGAATGTAAAGTCTCTCCCAAGTGAAAACCATCAACCCTAGTGACTCTCCCTTCTCTCTCCTCGGAGTTGGGGAGGCGAGAACAACTAGGGTTCGATTTTTCCGCTTTACAAATATCATGCTCATATAGATTAAATCCTCTGTCTTGGTGTAGTCTAGTCACTGCCATTGCTTATAAAAATCTGAGAGCAATCTTATACTCACATCTTTTAGAAGGCAATTAGTCGCTTTGTTATGGTTTATTATTTATTGATTATTGATATACTAACCATACATGTAATGACTTAATTGAAGCATTGTGCCTATAGCTATCAGACCTTATTTCCCTTTTTCACACACATATTTCTGGTGCCCACCGTGGGGCCGAAGACTAAATTTTTTTGGCCTCCAAGACTGACTTTTTATTTTTGTTATTTTTCAGATTTTTGACTTTTCTGATTTTCGTCCGTACAATCTGCGTAATATCGTACGACATTTCTCACATGTCAAAATGACAAACTGAAGGTGTCATACGAACTAGAATCCTATATCGTACGATCTGGTAAATACTATCGTACGATTCTGTATTTTTCTTGGTTAAAAGGAGAAAAATAGCAAATTTTATGACTCTGGTTTTCTGTTCAAATTGATTATACTGACAACTTACCCTAGTTGTTTATCTATCTATCTTAGAATTTTTCACAGCCTAATCAATTTTTTGCAGAATGCTTATCGAAGAATATGCTTATCGCACAAAGACAATATGACTACTGATTTGATGTCTCTGCAGGTTGCCCGAGAAGAATCGACCAAACATCGTGTATTCTTTAAATTCATTTTTAGGCACCTAAATTTCTATCTGGTTAATATTTAGTTGACCTAATCCAATATACCTACTTGTAGCATCGTTCTCTATGCTAGGCTGAACTTCATATCGAGGTTCGACAGTAACAAGATCAACAAACAGATTCTTGTCATTTATATAAGAGAATTTAGAGTTTGGTGCTGAGTAGATATTGTCATAAAAATGACCATTATCAGAGTCCTCAAAGTCATTGGATGAAGTTTTTGAGTCTTCTTCAAGTGGTTGAGTGAATGTATGTATGGTATCAACACCAACATCTTTAATGCTACAAGTTCCTTCAAGATTTGTCTCATTTAGCATTTGTATTTGACACACCTATTGACATGATCTTTATGGTTCTGTGAATTCTTGTCGTCTACTCCATTCAGCTTCCTCTGGACTGATGACCGGTTCTGCTTCTGTAGCTTCCAATTCTTCTTGTGTAAACCCATACCTGATTTGTTCTATTTTATTAGAGGGGTATATAATAGATGAAAAAATTTCTGGTATTCTTCCTTCCTCCAGACCTTGTTCATAGTTTGCTTGTCTTCTTAGTATGATTTCATGTATCTCTTTTTCTAGCTTTAAGTGCATCAGCTTTTGAGTATCATCTATGATACCGCTAGACTCTTCTAGAGTTTATGTACTGGATGTATCTAAGAGGTGGTTTGGACCCCATTCATACTCATTTGAGTCAGTCTCTGAATCATCTACCTATTGCCTACCAGTGTATGTGACTAGAATTTTCAGTGGTGCAAACAATTCTGTGATTCTTTCTACTTCATCTCTTATATCCTCTGGGACTTCAACTCCTTGTATTGTTGTAGCTGACACCATCGGAGCTTGAGTGTTGACCGTTTCTTCTTTCTTGATTGTTGGTTCCTCTTTTTCTTTTACACACTCTGCTTGAGTTTGTTGAGTGTTTGTTTCTTGTAATGTTGAAGGTGATATCCTTTTCTACCACTTAGACTTAGAAGCATGTTTCTAGTCTGATGCCTTTTTTGGATTGTACCCCAGTCCAACCTTATCATTTGTTGATTTTGTTTGCAGCTGAATTGGTTCAATAATACCCTCTTGATGTTTCCCTAGGGGACCCATACCTAAATATCCCATGCGTTGAATCATTTTGTAGCTTGGACCATATTGTGTTGAGGAAATATCACCATGTCGTACTCATTTGTTTTTACTATCTTCCTTAAAAAGCCATTTTAGAACAACATCATCTTCTATTTCATCTGCCAGGGAAGTAGAAGATTGTACAAAAAGACCATCATATATGATATTTGGAGTTGAAGTCTGTGTTTTCATTGCCTCTGATGGTTTGCCCAACTATTTCGATGATGGAGGAAGAGAGACTAATGAAAGTACCAGTTCTATCTTGTAGCCATCCATGTTGGTATTTGTAATCTTCAATTTATTTTCTAAGTCTTTCATCAGTGTTTCTGGATTTTCATTTGTAGAGGTTGTCCTATTATGAGGCACAAAGGTATCAACACCTTATGTCAATGCATTACAAGTGACATTTGTATCAGCAGGAATACTGACTTCAACTCCGTTATAAGGAAATTTTAAGCATTGATGGTATGTTGATGGAACTGCCTTCATTTCATGAATCCATGGTCTGCCCAGTAAGATATTGTATGACAGAGGAAGATCAAGTACCTAGAAAAGGGCATCTCTTTCTATAGGTCTGACTGTGATTAGTAATGATACCAGACCTTTAGAGGTCCTTTCTTCTTCATCGTAGGCTTTAATTGTTATTTTCTTGACCGGATCAATGACATTTTTAGAAAATACTAGTTGTGTAAGCAAACTATAAGTACAGATATTCAACTCCACAACTCCATCTATCAAAACATGTTTAACTTTGTGTTTATGGATCATTGCTTCAATGTGCAATGGTTGGTTATGTGCATGATTTAGCGAGTTGTCATCTTCTTCAGAGAAGGTCAAATAGTAAGGTGAAGTCAGATGACCCACCATGGATTGAAACCGATCAATGTCTAAATCTTTTGGAACATTAGTGGTGAGCAAGGCATTGTCTAGGATCTCTCTATGAGTAGAAGAGATTTTTAGCAATTCAATGATTGAGATTTGAGCATTTGTCCTTTTCAATTGTTCAACAACGCTATATCTAGAGGATGATGTTGAAGTTAGCCTTTTAAATTTATCAAATGTTGATTCTTTTTGTTTGTTTGACAAGGCTGATAGGTTTTATGTTGCTTGAGCCGGAGTTGAAGAACTAGCTCCTTGGAGAGTGACTTTCTTTTGAGAATGAGTCATAGCTCTTTCATATCGTGATTCATTTTGCTTATCTTGGATTATAATCACATTGCAATATCCAGATTGGGAAGGCTCAATCATGTTGATGATGTTATCATTGCTGGTATAAGTATAATTTACTTTGGCACATCCTTTGGTCTTTGAGGATTCACCTTGTTCATAAATAGGTAAAGGGTCCTTAAATGCTTTGTGATAGGCATTGGTTGGGTGATTCCCAACAACAATTTTACCAGCATCTATGAGATCTTGAATCTCATGCTTGAGCTTCATGTAGTTGTTTGTGTTATGACCTTTATTCTGATGGTATTGTTGGCAATATTACAAGGATATTGAGAAGGTTGTTGATGATTATGGACATAACTGATTAAAGATGTTTTACTATCTTGATATTATTATTTTGTCATTGATGTCAAGAAATTGATTTTCTAATTCAGTATGATGTTGCCATATCTTAAGAAATATGATAAGAAGATTATAAAAAAGTCGGTAAAGACACAGGAAAGAATATGATGAATAAGGGGATAAGTTATTCAATGGGCAACTCTACCGAGTTAGACAATGATGAGATCTTGATGTTTTAGATTGTTTTAACATCATACATATGTTGTAAAATGTAAAGGTTAATACTATACTATGTTATCAAGCAAAGAACCTAGTCGGTAAACCCTAAGGAACCTAGTTGGTAAACCCTAAGGTTATCGCAGTCGGTTAATGAAGACAGAATGTTTACTGAGTGAAGTTTAGTATTCACCGAGTTGTAACTGAGCTATAATAGAATGAATTAAATGCTTACATGTGATATTTAATGAAAGATGCTAATGAGCTGGAGTGGATCAATGATTGGCAAGCCGTAAAAGAAGTTTGTTAAATGAATATAAGGCAATGGAAAGTCGGCAAGAAGATCTACAGCTTAGATTGAACCGCATTACCCTAACACAAGTTCCAAGGTGATTGTGCAAGTTCCAAGGCGGGGTAAAATGTTTTTAGATCGAAAGATACAATGAACCTGGACAAGATTGAAGATCTGATGGCTATGATTGATCATGGGAAATGTGATCAAGGAGATTAAGCGGTTAGAAGATTGTTTATAAATAAGGAACTATTGATAAACAATGTATACGGGCAAGTGTATGCACAAGGATGCTACATAGTGATTACCGAGCACAGAAGCTTGAAGACCTATTAGAATAACAGAGTATTGATGCCCAAAAGATAGACAAGATTTGTTCTATGTCTAGATTGTATTGAACAAATAGGAATCTGCTTTAGCATTTCAGATGTGAAGTTGCAGATAGATTGTATGACTGTTATTTTGTGGAAGTGATAGGAAATATCTTAACCGAGTGGACTTAACAGTCTTATATGTAAATCCTCTAACAAGGTGACATTATGATTGAGTGTTTGAAATCCTTTGACAAGGTCACTTCTAACAAAGTGAAGATCCTAACAGATCTGAGGAAAATCCCTTAACCGGGTCACATCTAGCAATGTGTTTTTAATCTTTAACAGGATTTGCTTTTAACTGAGCATACTCTAGAAGAGTATATTTCTTAGTGGGTCCGAAATCCCAGAATGGTTTTTCCCTATTTGGGTTTCCACGTTAAATCTGGTGTTATGAGGTTTATATTGTTCATATGCTTTTGAGTTTGCATGTTTGATAGTTTTTTATTATATGACTGATATATGTTACCGAGGTTGAATCTGATGTTTTTATGGATGATTAAGTTTGTATGATTCACCCCCCCCCCCCCTCTCATCTTGTTGGCTATTGGATCTGTACTTATATTAAGTATCAGAACTATTAGGTACTCATAGTATTCATTTTATCTCCACCATTTTGGTTTGATTTCCAAATCATATGGCCTAGAATTATCTGGTAATATTGTCAGGTTGTTTGCCAATAGAGTTTTGAAAGTGGATTCATATGATTCTTTAAGAGGAGTAAAGTCACATTTAGGTTCGGAAATCCAAGGTTTCTCTTTGAACCATTCTTTTTTTTTTTTTGGAAGATTTTCTGTTGCAGCTTTAGCTGCTTTGAGTGCTTGTGTGCCACTAGCCAAGTTGAATATTATGGGATTTGAGTTAGTTTTAATAGTATCTACTACTCCATCATTAACAATGTTCTTATTATTGGCTTTGCCATACTTCCAATACTTGTTCTTCTCTTTAGAGCTAGATCCTGGTTGTGTTTCTTTCCAAGGTGAGATATCCCCCTTCTTTATAAGCACATCTTCCATTCAAATAGCATTATCAACCATTTTGTTAAATGATGGGTGTACTTGTATTTGGATACTATATTTCATTTCTGGGACCAAGTTGTTGACAAATATATCCATTTTCTCATAATTTGGGATAGGTTGTGAATACCTAGAAAACATCTTTCTCCAATGTTGGAGGAAAGTAAGAAAAGGCTCCCCTATTTTCTATTTAGTATTGCAAAGCTCGATCATAGTCATAGGATGTCGAATGTTGTATGAGTATTGTTGTAAAAATAGGATTATTTCTTCAAATGTTTTTATTCCTTTAGGTAGAGTTGAGAACCATTCCATAGCTTGTCCTCCCAAACACCTTGGAAAAAGGCACATGAGATACGTTTGATCGTGCATGAACTCCATACAGGCAACACAAAATTCCCTGACATGATCTTGAGGATCTGAGGTACCATCATATTTGTCAAATTTTGGGATCTGAACTCGTGAAGGGAATGGAGACATGTATAGGTTTTTGTCAAATGGAAATAGGCATATTGTCTCCAGAGAATATTGTTTTGGGGATTTATCCTTGTTTTTTAGTTTTGCGAGCTCAATCCATAAGGATAGTAATTATCTGTGGACCATAATTATAGGTGATTCTTCCCTTTTAGTAACAAGTGTCTGAATGTCATATCTAGTAGGACGTTTGACACCCTGTTTTGCTAGCTCTAGAAAATAGTCTTCTTTTTCTCTAGCCATGATAGCCTTCATCATTTTTCAGAAATCGTTATCCTTTTGACATTTACGAAAAAAATATTTGGGAGGTTCAGAATCTTCAACTTCCCTTGATGAGGAATCATTATCAGTTCCATGAATAGTAAGGTTGTCTTTGTCATTATGTTTTGTCTCATGTATAGTGGGAGATAATGGTTGATCGTAAACTAGTCTCTTTGATGATGAAGGTTTATCAGTCAGGGGATCCTCTTCGTAAAATGGATTTTTATATGAAAAGGGTTGCCCTTTGCCTCTTTGTAGACCATTTTTTGTAAGTAAGAGGAATGTAACTAGGTGAAATAAAGCAGACCTATTATGCGAATTATAGGTTAAGGGTTTATGTAAGAAGCAGAGCAAAAACCGGTACTAGATCTGGCATTATAGATGCTATTTTGAAGTAGTACAAGACATTGGATTTATATAATCCATTTTGTAAGTCAGTGACACTTCCTATTTTGTATTTGAGCAGTGAGCTCTAGGCACTTGGCCTTCCTGCATGTGCAAGCCCCTCTTGTAGCAGTAATATTCTCTTATTGGCCAGTAAGTGAATATTGTGGGTCACAAATCCCACCGAGGTTTTTCCCAAACCAGGTTTCCTCATTAAATCCTTGTGTTATGGTGTGTTTTTCATGTGGTTGTTTTTATCTCTATTTATTGCATTACTTTCTATTTACTGGTACACAGTATTAATATGCTCTACATGTTTTAAGTTACGAAAATCTTATAGCCGGTTAGATATTGATTCACCCCTCTCTCAGTATCTATGGGAATCCTAACATGGTTAACGTATTTGTTTGAGAGAAGCAACTAAGATTTAGTCTGGTTTCAGGAAAGATCTATCTTGTATAAGACGTTTATCTAAGTTGATTCGAGAATAGTGACTAAGATTCAGTCTGGTTTCAGGAACGATCTATCCTATATAAGACGTTAGCTAAGTGACTTAAGTTTGATAAGTAGTTATTTGAACTAGCTGAAAAATGATCAACCAAATCATGCAACACAAATGATAGAGGTACACTGTCTTGATCTGTTTATGCTTAGGATAATAATAACCAGTATTATGCTAGCTGTAGATTTGTTTTAGGCAAGTTTGACTATTCTGTTCTGATAAAATCAGAGATTCGTACGATAGGTTTTAATGAGTCAGGCAACAATTCAATAGCTTTAGGATGACAACAACAGTGTTTCATACGAGTTGCTGCCTAGTACCGTACGACAGATGGGTATGTCTAGGATGACAGACTATTCAGTGCAATTTTTTATCGTACGACATAGTATTTAGTATCAGACGACAAACTTTTAGGATTCATATGACATAGTATTGAGGCTCAGACAATAAATAATCAGACTCGTATGACACAGGATATAAAGTAGGATGATAAATGATCAGATTCATATGATTATTCATAGGACAGAAACTAAATTTTTAGTTTTCAATAGCTGAGTATGACAATCGAGTATGACCATTTTTGAGATGGACTGATTTTTTACTAAGATAGACTAGTTTTGGACAGAATTTTGACTTAGCATAGACTAGTTCTAACACACACAGAGTTTTTGATCACTGAGTTGTTTCTTGTTTTCTCCAGTTTTGGGTATTTTAGTTTTAGTTTGAGGGATGAAAACACAGAAAACACGTAATATGAATAGTAACTCCAATTACAACATGCAAACCCTACAGAATTTGGTGAGAGAATAAAACCTTTGCTTGTAGACTCAGCTACACACCCAATAGCTAATCAAAATATGACCGCCGAGTCTCACGCAATGGATTCTCAACGTCGTATTATCCGACTACAAATGCTAATGGGGGCACAAAATGACAAGTATCTTGGGAGAGTTACTATCTCTCTTGCACAAAGATTATCCCCCTTTCGGAGGTGAACCAGGTAGCTTCTAATTTTAATTGGATCTAGTAAGGGTTTCGTTCAACACGTCGAGGTATAAACTCAATTAAGAGGTCTCCTAGCCTTGAAAACCAAGGTTCAATATACTCGAAGGTACTAAGGAGAGTTATTCTCAAGCACTGTCCTTGACTTGATTTTCATCAAATCATACTTATTTTATAGTGGGTTGGAGTACTTGGCATTTAGTCGTTCCCACCTAGGTCATTCCCCTCACACCGGTCATAACAACTTTAAGAGTTTTTAAGCTCCTCGAAAGGGCAGGCCTACTAAAGATGTACAAATCACAAACAAAGAAAATGCCTCAAGGGTCTGGATTTTTTATTGTCTAAAAAAGACAAGAGCATACTCTCCTACCTCTCAGAATTTACTTAAAACATGAAATACAGATTTGTTCTTTAACTAGATAAAAATTTTGGTGCCTAAAAATGAATTTAAAGAATACATGATGTTTGGTCGATTCTTCTCAGGCAACCTGCAAAGACAACAAATCAGTAGTCATATTCTCTTTGTGCGACAAGCGTTCTACAAAAAACTGATTAGGCTGTGAAAAATTCTAAGATAGATAGATAAACAACCAAGGTAAGTCGTCAACAGACTTACCCTGGTTGTTTATCTGTCTATCTTAGAATTTTTCACAGCCTAATCAGTTTTTGTAGAATGCTTGTCGAAGAATATGCTTGTCGCACAAAGACAATATGACTATTGATTCATTGTCTTTGTAGGTTGCCTGAGAAGAATCGACTAAACATCGTGTATTCTTTAAATTCATTTTTAGGCACCTAAATTTCTATCTGGTTAAAGAACAAATCTGTATTTTGTGTTTTAAGTAAATTCTGAGAGGTAGGAGAGTGTGCTCTTGTCTTTTTTAGACAATCAGAAATCCAGACCCTTGAGGAATTTTCTTTGCTTGAGATTTGTACATCTTTAGCAGGCCTACCCTTCCGAGGAGCTTAAAAACTCTTAAAGCCATTACGACTGGTGTGACAAGAACAACCTAAGTGGGAATGGCTAAATGCCAAGTACTCCAACCCACTATAAAATAAATGTGATTTGATGAAAATCAAGTCAATGACAGTGCTCGGGAATAGCTCTCCATAATACCTTTGAGTATATTGAACCTTCATTTTCAAGGTTGGGAGACCTCTTAATTGAGTTTATACCTCGACGTGCCGAACGAAACCCTTACTAGATCCAATTAAAATTAGAAGCTACCTAGTTCACCTTCGAAAGGGGGATAATCTTTATGCAAGAGAGATAGTAACTCTCCCAAGATACTTGTCATTTTGTGCCCCCATTAGCATTTGGAGTTGGATAATAGGGCATTAAGAATCCATTGCATGAGACTTGACAGTCGTATTCTGATTAGCTATTGGGTGTGTACCTGAGTCTACAAGCAAAGGTTTTATTCTCTCACCAAATTCCATAGGGTTTGCATGTTGTAATTGGAGTTACTATTCATATTGCGTGTTTTCTATGTTTTCATCCCTCAAACTAAAACTGAAATACCAAAAATTGGAGAAAACAAGAAACAACTCAGTGATCAAAAACGCTGTGTGTGTTAGAACTAGTCTATGCTAAGTTGAAATTATGTCCAAAACTAGTCTATCCTAGTCAAAAATCAGTCCATCTCAAAATTGGTCATGCTCGATTATCATACTCAGCTATTGAAAACTCTGAATTTAGTCTTTGTCCTATGAACAATCATATGAATTTGATCATTTATCATCCTACTTTATATCCTATGTCGTACGAGTCTAATTATTTATCGTTTGAGCCTCAATACTATGTCGTACGAATCCTAAAAGTTTGTCGTCTGATACTAAATATTGTGTCGTACAATAAAAATTTGCACTGAATAGTCTGTCATCCTAGACATACCCATTTGTCATACGGTACTAGGTAGCAACTCATATGAAACACTATTGTTGTCATCCTGAAGCTATTGAATTGTTGCCCGACTCATTAAAACCTGTCGTACAAATCTCTGATTTTGTCAGAACAGAACAGTCAAACTTGCCTAAAACAAATCTACAGTGAGCATAATACTGGTTATCATTATCCTAAGCATAAACAAATCAAGACAGTGTACCTCTGCCATTTGTGTTGCATGATTTGGTCGATCATTTTTCAGCTAGTTCAAACAACTACTTATCAAACTTAAGTCACTTAGATAACGTCTTATACAGGTTAGATCGTTCCTGAAACCAGACTGAATCTTAGTCACTATTCTCAAATCAACTTAGATAAACATCTTATACAAGATAGATCCTTCCTAAAACCAGACTAAATCTTAGTTTCTTCTTTCAGACAAATACGTTAATCATGTTAGGATTCCCATAGATACTGAGAGGGGGGGTGAATCAGTATCTAACCAGTTATAAGATTTTCTTAACTTAAAACATGTAGAGCATATTAATACTGTGTACTGATAAACAAAAAGTAATGCAATAAACAGAGATAAAAACAACCACATGAAAAACACACCATAACACAAGGATTTAACGAGGAAACCCGGTGTGGGAAAAACCTCAATGGGATTTGTGATCCACAATATTCACTTATTGGCCAATAAGAGAATATTACTGCTACAAGAGGGGCCTACACGTGCAGGAAGGCCAAGTGCCTAGAGCTCACTGCTCAAATACAAAATAGGAAGTCTCACTGACTTACAAAATGGATTATATAAATCCAGTGTCTTGTACTGCTTCAAAATAGCATCTATAATGCCAGATCCAGTACCGGTTTCTGCTCTGCTTCTTACATAAACCCTTAACCTATAATTTGCATAATAGGTCTACCTTATTTTGCCTAATTACATTCCTCTTACTTACACAAAATGTTCTACAATGATCTCTCTTATATAAGAGTCATTTTACAACATGTCGAGTCAGCTTTCAATGATTTTACAATAATAAACAAAATATATTAACAACAAAATTCTTGTCGGCCTCTGTGCCGGTATGCTTCCTTTCACTGCCGGTGTCGGTGATCTGAGTGCTGGTATAGAGTCTGATCTTGCTAATGCCGGTGGAATGCCTTGCCGGTGTCATAGGATATTAAGGTTGCCATCAATGACAAAACCTTCAATAATCTACAATGTCTCATTGGAGTGTGCATATGCCAACAATCTCCCCCTTTGGCATTGATGGCAACACTCATGAGAAAATTCCAAAACTTGTAATCTAAAAATTGTGTACCAAAAATATGTGAGCTACCCTTGAGCAGATTAGTCTTTTGCTGATTATTTTCCCATACTACTACTCCCCCTTTGGCATCAATGACAAAGGTTGTCAAAGTGTCAATAGAGTTGTAGTTTTCTATCTCAACCTTGTAACTGGGTGGTTACAATTTGAAAAAGATCCACCAAAACCAAATTTATGCTTTCCAAAAACTTCTTACTGTCTTTTATTTCTGCCTTTGTTCTTTAAATTGTACTGGTGAGGTGTTGCATATGCTCTGCCGGTGTTTTCTGTCCTTGTACTAGTGTCTCTGATATTTCCTTCCTCAGGGATGCTAGATAGTCCAGTCTTGGACTTAGTCTTGATCTCAAATTCTTAGCCTTGTTTATTATTCTCTCCTTTTCTCTCTCTAGCTTCAATAATTCTTCCTCAAAACTAGTTATCTTTTGCTCAAAAACTGATAATGTATCACATGAATTAACAAAATTGTCAGCAAGCTTATTTATTTCTTCTTGTACCTTGCTCATTTTCTTATCTATGTCAACTGTTAAAAAGTTTGTCTTACAAGTGTCTTTGTACAAAGTTTTGAACTCCTTGAGTGTGCTGCACAGTTCCAGTAGAAGTGTGTCAAACTGCCTTGTACACTTCTTTATTTGATCCTCTAAGGATTTCTTTTTTTCTTTTTCTAACCTCTCTTTGAATGCTTCCTCCTTTATTTTTTCAACTGTTACTGTGTTGTCAGTAATGTACTTAGACAAAGTGTCGAGTTGGCTCAATGAATCCTTATTATCTACATTGCATTTTGGAGCTATCATCTTCAAAACTGGAATTGTGTCATCTATAGCTTTATATGCCTGTGAACTACAATCAGTTATTTTCTTTAAAGAATCTAAAAGAACTTCAGTTACATTTGTTGACTTAGATCCTACAGTTGAAGAGTCAACTCTCTGAATTCCGCCAGTGGGAGAAATATCCTTACTTGTAGTGACCTCTGGTAGGTCAATTTGTGTTTCCATTTCCTTAAGCAAAGGTTTTTGTTGTTCTTCTTTTGCCAGTGGCACTATTTCCACATGAACCTGTTGTTGTTCCGGAGCCTGTTGCTCTGCTTGTTTCTTTGTTTGTTGATCTATTTGTTGTTTTGTGCTATCATCTGCCTCTTTTCCTTCAGTGTTATCAATGTTGTCAGCTACCAGTGGCTCACTAGCCATATCTATGTTACCGGTTGTGTCCTTGTCTATCATAATGTTGACCTTTTAAGTATCAACATCAACTGTGTATAAGACCTCAGGATTAGGATTTGTATCCTCTATATCTATACTCTCATCTACCGGTTGATCTTTAGTTGTTGTTACCGGTGGAGTAATCAGAGGCAGTGGGGATAAGTTATCTCTTATTTTGATGCTTGGAGGACCACCAACCTTTCCTTTACCCTTATCCTTGTCTTTCTGATATACCTTGATTGGTTTAGGGTTTCTATACTCTTCCTGTTTTTCCTTCTCAACAAGGAATATATCCCATGCATTTTTAGTTTCTTCTGCAGCCTCATTTACTCTTCCAACCATTAGTGCAATATATCGGTGTGTAGTAGAGAATACTGACTGGTTGGATTCTGCAATTACATCATCTATTTCTTTCGGAGAGTTAACTGGGTAGATAGCAAGTAATTTTTTAGTTTTTATTTTCTTGTCAAGCTCTATAACAGATTGTCTTCTTGCTTCCAGTCTCTTGAATAGTTCATCTGGTACTTCATCTACAATTTGCATCAAGAATTTCTTATAGATATCCAAGTGTAAAATAACATTGTTTTCAACCTTTTCTTTATCCTCAACTGATAGTGAGTCATATAGTTTGTTGATGTTTTTCAACTATCCTTCTTCTATGATTTCATCCAATAGTCTATCAATCAGAGAAATATTTTGTTGAGTCCTTTTCTTCGGTGTCAACTTTTTCTTCTTAGGAGTAGACTTCTTGACCAGGGGCCTCACTACCTGTTGTTTTTTCCTGGTTCTTCTGGGTGAAGGTGTGGATACTGGTGAAGGTTTTCTTTTCCTTGCAACTCTTTTAAATTCAGCTTGCATGTCACTCTCTAAAGAAGTTGCTATCGGTGACAGGTGAGTTCTGGTTGTTGTGCCTGTAACTCATCTTCAGTGATACCGGTTTGTTTTAGTACATCTTCTTTGATAGCCTTATCCTGCCCTGAACCTCTTCTCACAGTTGCATCTACTTTCTTTAATCTCTTCTTAGATTGAATTTGGCTTTCAATGGTCTCAGCCCTACCAAATACCTCTTCCTTAGGTTCATTGGGTGCTTTCAGAAGGTCTTTTGCATATGTTTCAATGATGTGATCATTGGTCTCATAACCCATCTCAGTAACCCAAATTGTTCTTGGGATAACTGCTTCCATCTAGATCTCATCCTTTTTAATCACAAAACATATATCATCTTTGTATTTGTTAACAATTTCCTGTGACAGTCTGACTCTTTTGTTCATTCTAGCCTTTAGTGCTTGATAATACTCATCAATACTCTTTTGTTTGCTTTCACCCATGTTGTTGAACAAGTCTGGTAGTTGTTTCCCTACCAGTATGTCAAATCCAAGGTTCTTGATACCTATACTGGGCACCTGTTTGGTTATGTGTAGCATTAAGCATACAAGTAAGTTGCCAAATCTAAATGTTCCTTTCTTATCCTTCTTGATCTTCCCTAAATTGTCAATCAATTCATCCTTTAACCATTCACATACATAAATTTTCACATTCCCTTTTACCATATCATGTGCACTTTTTATGCATAAACTGGAAACTGAGTTAAGTTGGTTTGCATGTGTTGCTTTGTAACCTAGAATCATGCTAATGAATCTTACATTTATGTTAGTTACATCATTTGCCCTTAAGGACCTTTTGTCAGATGTTGCACCTGTTAGGTTCATCACCAGGTCATTTGAGACCTTCTTTATCTTGTATGTTCTGTTACCGGTGGAAGGTAACCCTATTACAGCTTTCACAGCTTCCTTGGTAATTTTATGAATTGAATCTAACCAAAATAATTCACCATATACCCTTCTCAATACTATCCTTATCACTTCCTTGGGGAATTTCTGAATGCAGAGAATTTCTGTGAATCTTAGGGTTTCAATGATTTTATGTTCAAGTTTTACTTTTCCATTGTCATCACATATGACAGTTTTGTACATGTTTTTGATTTCTTCATCTCCTAATTCTTCTATATGGCAATGGATATAAATTCTAGGTTCTTATGCAAAAACAACTCCTTTTGGGATTTGGGAAAATGCACAAACATTATCATCCTTTTTAGCTATCTCATGAATTAACTAAAAAATGGGCCTAGGGCATTTGATTACCTCAACTACAGTAGGGTTTACTATGAATTCAGGTACAGAGGTGGATGTCATGATTATAAATACCTTTTTCTGCCTTTGGAAAGATTGATTGCTGAAATGTCTTGCCTCTTTGCTCGAAATGCCTTAGCTCTGGAAATTTCGCGCTCTTCGAATGTTTGAATGCTTGGTGAAGTGAAATGGAGCCAAAAATACTAATTTATAATGTCAATTTGCCAACTACCACATTTAATGCTTGTCGATTAAGTAATCACTTAACATAACTATCGGTATAGAAGTAATTTCAACTTCTTACCATCAACCGAGGGAATAATAGCATATGTCTCATTGATTGCCA
Source organism: Cryptomeria japonica (assembly GCF_030272615.1). Classification (NCBI taxonomy): domain Eukaryota; kingdom Viridiplantae; phylum Streptophyta; class Pinopsida; order Cupressales; family Cupressaceae; genus Cryptomeria; species Cryptomeria japonica. The sequence goes on along the minus strand of NC_081414.1, from coordinate 407,915,469 downwards.
AACCCTCAAAGAAATTTCTTCAATTTGATGAAGAGACTCCTGCTGGTGGAGTGCTACTCTGTTCTGCCAGTGGAGTGTTGCTTGGTTCTACCAGTGGAGGAGTATTCCCAACACCATTCAATTCTCATTTCCTGATCCATTGTTTTGAAAATTTCTGCTTAACTTCTTCAACTTTTTCTTTACCTTTCAAACTAGGACCTTTGTTGTCTACCGGTGGTGCCTTACTTTTGCAAAATTTTGCAATATGTCCAATCTTGTTACAAGCATAACAAGTCACATTATTTTTCCGAATAGCCTTCCATAACCTATGCCAATTTGTGTTCTGCATTGATTAGATAAGTGTCCAAATCTTCCACAAACATAACATCTCACATTCATTCTGCAATTCTCAGAGTTATGACCAACTTTGTTGCATTTTGAACATTGACCGGAGTGTGCATTGGTATTCTGATAGTTTTTAGATCTACATTCATTTTCTCTATGACCATACTTGTTACAGTTAAAGAATTTTCCATTGAATTTATAAGAAGTAGGTTGTCTTACCGGTTTGCTATGATCCTGTGTGTTTGTAGTACCGGAGCTTTCACCAACTTCAAAGCCAATTCCACAAGTGTCACCTTTAGGTTTTTGATTCTTTAGTAAGTTACCAAGTTCTTTTGAGCTTTTCTTGAATTTCTCTTTATGTTGATTTGCAGTATCTAGTTCTCATTCTAAGACTTCTTTCTGCCTCATCAGATCATTTGAGTCATTCTATGTGTGCATCAGATCTATCTTCAACAAATCATTTTCATAGCTAAGTCTTGTGTTCTCATTTGCAGCATCATTCAGTCTTCTAGTCAAGTCTTCTTCATTCTTATTTCTATCTTCAATTTCTTTACAAAATCTCATAGTCGCATCCTGCATCTCATTCTTTGTTGTCATGTTCTCTTGCTTCATCTTGTTTATCATATCTGATGCTCTGCAAAAAGGATTAGAAAATCTATTTGATGGCAACACACACAAGAGCACAAGAAACAAACGTTAGTGTTAGCAACAAAAGATTATCCTAAACAAGCATATCAAGAGAGATATTAAGCATGAAATAGAAAGCATATAAACATAGAATAAAATAGCTAATCAAGATGTTCATAGTTGCTCCTCCCTTGTTCCTCTCCTCTCCAAGTCCCAAATGAGTGTAGCTCTTAGCTTTTAGCACTAGCCATGGATGTCATATGGAGATTCAAGATAGTTGAATATGATAAGCAAATGCTATGCAAGTGTAGATAGTGATGCTATGAGAAAGCTCTATGCTAATGCCAGTATAACAACAATACTCTAATGCTTTCTTTTTGCTTGAGGAGAAGGGTTCTATTTATAGAAGAAATGGGGAAATGAAGGGTTAAGATTGAGTAATCTTAACAAGGGTTAGGATTGAAAGATATTCAATCCATGTGAGACTTTCAACCCAATCCCATGTTGACAAATGTCACCATGAGGAGGCTTGAGAGGAGTGATAAGGATCATTAAATGCTTGAGGGGACATGATGGTTACCCTAGTCAAAGAAATAAATGCTTTGAAGAGACACATGGGTTACATGAGGGTTAAGTTAGGGGTCAAAGTCCTTAACCATGGGTGCAAGTGGAATTAACCATTAATAGTCATGTAAGAGCCATAAGTGGTTTGGAAGACTTTAGAGGTTAATTTGTTGAACACACAAAGCATTAATTGCTTTTCAAAGACTTTGGAGTCTTTGAGAAGTGACTCCAATTTGCTTAGGAATGTGACAATATTTAGGGGATGGATTAGGTTAATTAGGAAGGGTTTAGAAGAATCTAGAAGGGGTTTAGGCATGCAAGTGGATTTTGTAGGAAAATGCAAGTGGAAGAAATTTTGGTATTTTCAATTAAAATAAAATCATTTATTTCAATTAAATGGTGTAATTTGCATTTGGATAAATATTCAAATAAATATTAATTTATTTAAATGAGAAAAAGGAAGATAAAGCATTAAAATGCTTGAAGACTTTAAGGAAAACCATTAAAGTCTTAAGAAGACTTTAAGGGAAGCCATTAAGTTTGAAGACTTTAAGGGAAACCATTAAAGGTTTCAAGTGGGTGAGGATAAATAGGATTTTAAATAAATAATTTATTTAAAATAGTTGTCCAGCTTGCATTTGTAGGAAAATACAAGTGGGTGGAGGGTAAAGGTGATTTAAATAAATTATTTATTTAAAATAATTGTGCAACTTGCATTTGTAGGAAAATACAAGTGGGTGGAGGATAAAGGTGATTTAAATAAGTGTTAATTTATTTAAATGTGAGAGGTGGGATTTTGGGGGAATTTAAATAAATATTAATTTATTTAAATGCGAGAGAAGATTTAATTAAATAAATATGATTTATTTATTTAATTAATGGTCTGAATTTGGTTAAGTGAATAAAATCAAATAAATTGAATAATTTATTTAATTAATAGGAGAAGATGGTTAAGATGAATTAATTAAATATTAATTTAATTAATTATTAATTGATGGTTAAATAATCAAATAAATATTAAATATTCATTTAATTAAGTGGACATATTTATGTGACTACAATATCATTAAGAGTTTCTTTTTCATCATTCTCATTTTGCATCTTTTCACAAAGTTCTCCTCTCTTGTTTCTTGAAATAGTAATATTTTCTTGAAGTGCTTGAATGATATCCTGAGCAACCTTTAGATCATCTTCAAGTTTGATATTTTTCAATTTTTCTGCATCATAGTCTGAGAGAGCTCCTTCAAGTTGCTTCATCAAGTTTTCCATCTTTACCGGTGTCAAGATCTTCCTCAAGCTGTCAGGCTTTTGAAAATAGAGGACCATGCTCTGATACCAATTGTTAGGATTCCCACAGATACTGAGAGGGTGTTGAATCAGTATCTAACCGGTTATAAGATTTTTTTAACTTAAAACATGTAGAACATATTAATACTGTGTACCGGTAAACAGAAAGTAATGCAATAAACAGAGATAAAAACAACCACATGAATAACACACCATAACACAAGGATTTAATGAGGAAACCCAGTGTGGGAAAAACCTCGGTGGGATTTGTGACCCACAATATTCACTTACTGGCCAATAAGAGAATATTACTGCTACAAGAGAGGCATGCACATGCAGGAAGGCCAAGTGCCTAGAGCTCACTGCTCAAATACAAAATAGGAAGTCTCACTAACTTACAAAATGGATTATATAAATCCAGTGTCTTGTACTACTTCAAAATAGCATCTATAATGCCAGATCTAGTACCGGTTTCTACTCTGCTTCTTACATAAACCCTTAACCTATAATTTGCATAATAGGTCTGCCTTATTTCGCCTAATTACATTCTTCTTACTTACACAAAATGTTCTACAATGATCTCTCTTATGTAAGAGTCATTACAACTTGCCAAGTCGGCTTTCAATGATTTTACAATAATAAAAAAATATATATTAACAACAAAATTTGTGTCGGCCTCTGTGTCGGTATGCTTCCTTTCACTTTCGGTGCCGGTGATCTGAGTGTCGGTGTAGAGTCTGATCTTGCTAGTGCCGGTGGAATGCCTTGCCGATGTCATAGGATTGTAAGGTTGCCATCAATGACAAAACCTTCAATCATCTACAATGTCTCATTGGAGTGTGCATATGCCAACAAACCGAACAACTAGCTCTGAATTTTACCTTGACCTCAGCATCACAAACAGCTTTAGGTCACACTAATCCATAAAAATGCCTACTCAAACTAGGAGTTTTCATAAGAAAGATGCAAAAGGCAAAGGGCAACCCTTTTCATATAAAAATCCATTTTACAAAGAGGATCGCTTGACTGATAAACCTTCATCATCAGATAGACCAGTTTACGATCAACCATTATCTCCCACTATACATGAGACAAAACACAATGACAAAGACAACCTTAGTATTCATGGAACTGATAATGGTTCCTCATCAAGGGAAGCTGAAGATTCTGAACCTCCCAAAAAAAGATATTCATAAATGTCAAAAGGATAAGGATTTCCAAAAAATGATGAAGGCTATCATGGCTAGAGCAAAAGAAGACTATTTTCTAGAGCTAGCAAAACAAGGTGTCAAACTTCCTACCAGATATGATGTTCAAACACTTGTTACTAAAAGGGAAGAATCACCTATAATAATGGTCCACAGACAATTACTAGCCTTAAGGACTAAGCTCGCAAAACTAAACAACAAGGATAAATCCCCAAAACAATATTCTCTGGAGACAATATGCCCATTTCCATTTGACAAAAACCTATACATGTCTCCATTCCCTTCACGAGTTCAAATCCCAAAATCTGACAAATATGATGGTACATCAGACCCTCAAGATCATGTCAGGGAATTTTGTGTTGCCTTTATGGAGTTCATGCACGATAAAACATATCTCATGCGCCTTTTTCCAAGGAGTTTGGGAGGACAAGCTATGGAATGGTTCTCAACTCTACCTAAAGGAATAAAAATGTTTGAAAAACTAATCATATTTTTACAACAATACTCATACAACATTTGACATCCTGTGACTATGATCGAGCTTTGAAATACTAAACAGAAAATAGGGGAGCCTTTTCTTACTTTCCTCCAATGTTGGAGAAAGATGTTCTCTAGGTATTCATGACCTATCCCAAATTCTGAGAAAATGGATATATTTGTCAACAAATTGGTCCTAGAAATGAAATATAGTATGCAAATGCAAGTACCCCCATCATTTAACAAAATGGTTGATAATGCTATTTGAATGGAAGATGTGCTTATAAAGAAGGGGGATATCTCACCTTGGAAAGAAACACAACCAGGATCTAGCTCTAAAGAGAAGAACAAGTATTGGAAGTATGGCAAAGACAATAATAAGAACATTTTTAATGATGGAGTAGTAGACACTGTTAAAACTAACTCAAAGCCCACAATATTCAACTTGGCTAGTGGCACGCAAGCAATCAAAGCAGCTGAAGTTGCAGCAGAAAATCCTCCAAAGAAAACAAAAGAATGGTTCAAAGAGAAACCTTGGCTTTCCAAACCTAAACGTGACTTTACTCCTCTTAAAGAATCATATGAATCCACTTTCAAAACTCTATCGGCAAACAACCTGATAATATCACTAGATAATTCTAGGCCATATGATCCAGAAATCAAACCAAAATGGTGGAGATAAAATGAATACTGCAACTACCATCGGAATAAAGGTCATAACACAAACAACTGCATGAAGCTCAAGCATGAGATTCAAGATCTCATAGACGCTAGTAAAATTGTTGTTGGGAATTACCCGACCAATGCTGATCACAAAGCATTTAAGGACCCTTTACCTATTTATGAACAAGGTGAATCCTCAAAGACCAAAGGAGGTGCCAAAGTAAATTATACTTATACTAGCAATGATAACGTCATCAACGTGATTGAGCCTTCCCAATCTGGATATTGCTATGTGATTATAATCCAAGATAAACAAAATAAATCATGATATGCAAGAGATATGACTCATTCTCAAAAGAAAGTCACTCTCCAAGGAGCTAGTTCTTCAACTCCGGCTCAAGCAACATAAAACCTACCAGCCTTGTCAAACAAACAAAAAGAATCAACATTTGATAAATTTAAAAGGCTAACTTCAACATCATCCTCTGGATAAAGCGTTGTTTAACAATTGAAAAGGACAAATGCTCAAATCTCAATCTTTGAATTGCTAAAAATCTCTTCTCCTCACATAGAGATCCTAGACAACGCCTTGCTCACCACTAATGTTCCAAAAGATTTAGACATTGATCGGTTTCAATCCATGGTGGGTCATCTGACTTCACCTCACTATCTGACCTTCTTTGAAGAAGATGACAACTCGCTAAGTCAGCCACATAACCAACCATTGCACATTGAAGCAATGATCCATAAACACATATTTAAACGTGTTTTGATAGATGGAGGCGTGGGGTTGAATATCTGTACTTATAGTTTTCTTACACAACTAGTATTTTCTGAAAATATCATTGATCCGGTCAAGAAAATAACAATTAAAGCCTATGATGAAGAAGAAAGGACCTCTAAAGGTCTGGTATCATTACCAATCATGGTCAGACATGTAGAAAGAGATGTCCTTTTCTAGGTACTTGATCTTCCTCTGTCATACAATATCTTACTGGGCAGACCATGGATTCATGAAATGAAGGCAGTTCCATCAACATACCATCAATGCTTAAAATTTCCTTATAACGAAGTTGAAGTCAGTATTCCTGCTGATACAAATGTCACCTGTAATGCATTAACAAAAGGTGTTGATACCTTTGTGCCTCATAATAGGGCAGCCTCTACAAATGAAAATCCAGAAACACTGATGAAAGACTTAGAAAATAAATTGAAGATTACAAATACTGGCATGGATGGCTACAAGGTAGAACCAGTACTTTCATTAGTCTCTCTTCCTCCATCGTCGAAACAGTTGGGCAAACCATCAGAGGCTATGAAAACATAGACTTCAACTCTGAATATCATATATGATGGTCTTTTTATACAATCTTCTACTTCCCTGGCAAATGAAATACAAGAGGATGTTGTTCTAAAATGGCTTTTTAAGGAAGATAGTGAAAACAAATAATTATGGCATTGTGATATTTCCTCAACACAATATGGTCCAAGCTACAAAATGATTCAATGCATGGGATATTTAGGTACGAGTCCCCTGGGAAAACATTAAGAGGGTATTATTGAACCAATTCAGCTGTAAACAAAATCAACAAATGATAAGGTTGGACTGGGGTACAATCCAAAAAAGGCATCAGACCAAAAACATGCTTCTAAGTCTAAGTGGTAGAAAAGGATATCACCTTCAACATTACAGGATTCAAACACTCAACAAACTCAAGCAGAGTGTGTAAAAGAAAAAGAGGAACTAGCAATCAAGAAAGAAGAAACTGTCAACACTCAAGCTCCGATGGTGTCAGATACAACAATACAAGGAGTTGAAGTCCTAGAGGATATAAGAGATGAAGTAGAAAGAATCACAGAATTGTTTGCACCACTGAAAGTTCCAGTCACATACACTGGTAGGCAGTAGGTAGACGATTCAGAGACTGACTCAAATGAGTATGAATGGGGTCCAAACCACCTCTCAGATACATCCAGTACATAAACTCTAGAAGAGTCTAGTGGTATCATAGATGATACTCAAAAGCTGATGCACTTAAAGCTAGAAAAAGAGATACAAGAAATCAGACTAAGAAGACAAGCAGACTATGAACAAGGGCTAGAGGAAGGAAGAATACCAAAAAGTTTTTCATCTATTATATACCCCTTTAAGAAAATAGAAAAAATCAGGTATGGGTTTACACAAGAAGAATTGGAAGCTACAGAAGTAGAACTGGTCATCAATCCAGAGGAAGTTGAATGGAGTAGACGACAAGAATTCACAAAACCATCAAGATCATGTCAAAAGGTGTGTCAAATACAAATGCTAAATGAGGCAAATCTTGAAGGAACTTGCAACATTAAAGATGTTGGTGTTGATACCATACATACATTCACTCAACCACTTGAAGAAGACTCAGAAACTTCATCCAATGACTCTGGGGATTCTGACAATGGTCATGTTTATGACAATATCTACTCAGCATCAAACTCTGAATCCTCTAATATAAATGGCAAGAATCTGTCTGTTGATCTTGTTACTGTCGAACCTCGATATGAAGCTGAGCCTGGCATAGAGAAAGATGCTACAAGTAGGTCTATTGGAATAGTTCAACTAAATACTAACGTGCACTTTAATAATCATGTTCTAACTTTTCCTGGTCTTGAGACATTTATGCAAGGTATTCTTCTGGAACTTGAATTTTCAATCCATAGTGGTGATGACAATACCACGAACTCCCTCGAACTTGTCCACACTCTATCCTTTGTACATCCTAAATTAATTGATTGTAGTCTACAAGACCAACCCATGAATGTACCTACTTTTGCCAATGACTACACATTAGCTTATTACCTAAACGCAGTTGAACCCATGTGGTCTTCTTTCAACTAGCGAACAGAGTAAAAACATGACTGAAACAGATATCAAGTATCTTAGTCACAAAAATTAGAAAAATAAAAACAAAATATTTGATGGCGAAAACCACATTGTGGTTAGAATCTAAAAAAGAGAAAATAAAGGACGTACCTAAAGGTGAAAACCTCTCTGAGGCGCCTGAAGGTGAGATACTTGATATACTGCCAAGTCACTTCCAGGAGAGGTCTTCTATATTGTTCGAGCCAACTCAGTCAGTGAACATTGGGAGTCAAGAGACACCACACATCATTCATGTAGCTCAATCACTATCAGCAGAAGAATTGAAAGATTTCACTCCTCATCTCTTTTCAGAAAAGAAGATCAATTTTGCATGGACATACTCTGATATGCCAAGCCTTGATCCTAATCTTATCATGCATCATCTTTCTATCACACCAGAAGTTAAACTAGTCAAGCAAAAACTCCTTAAGATGCACCCTCACGTGGCACTACTAGTCAAAGCTGAGCTAGAAAAACTGCTAAAAGATGGATTTATCAGAGCTATAGACTATGCAAAATGGATTTCAAACATAGTACCTATGTCACAGGCAGACAAATCTATTAGGGTTTGCACAAACTTCAGAGATCTTAACAAAGCTTGTCCGAAGGATGACTTTCCATTACCAAACATTGATATGATAGTCGATATGAATGATGGGTATGAGTTGTACTCACTAATGGATGGATTCTTCGGTTATAATCAGATCAAAATAGCTCCTAGAGATCAAGAAAAGACAGCTTTCAACTATGCATGGGGAACCTTTTTCTAGAATGTCATGCCATTCGGGCTGAAGAATGCAGGAGCAACTTACCAAAGAGTGGTAACTACTATCTTTCATGACATGATGCATAAGAATATGGAATATTATGCTGATGACACTTTAGTAAAGACTATGAAAAGATCCACACATATTCAAGAGCTAGGCCCTATACTAGATAGAATGGAAAAATTCAAACTCTGGCTAAATCCAAAAATGTGTGCATTCGGAGTGACATCTGGTAAACTACTTGGCTACATCATTTCAAAGAAGGGAATCGAGGTTGATCCTAAGAAGGTCCAAGCTATAATGGAAATGCCACCTCCGAAGAACATCAGTCAAATGAGAAGTTTATAGGGATGTCTCCACTCAATCAGATGCTTCATTTCTCAGCTGGTAGACAAAGCTCAACCTTTCACAAAAGTATTAAGGAAAGGAGTAATATACAACTAGGATCAAGAATGTGAACAGAATCTTTAGCAGATCAAAGATTACTTGTCCAATCCACCAATACTGATGCCACCAATTTAGGGAAAACCATTGATCTTATACATATCATCCACTGATTCATCATTAGGGGCACTTCTGGCACAACGGGATGAAAATAAAAAAGAGAGAGCTATATATTACATTAGAAGAACATTGGTGTCTTATGAAATGAATTACACTATAATAGAAAAAGAATGCTTGGCATTAGTCTTTGCATCACAAAAATTGAGACATTATATGTTGGCACATTCCATCAAGCTAGTAGCTAAGATTGATCCACTCAAGTATCTTCTCAACAAAGCAACACTCACCAGAAGATTGGCAAAATGGGTCATGGTTCTTATAGAGTTTGATATTGAATATGTGGAACACAAAGCCATCAAAGGATAGGTAATTTCATATCAACTCGTTGAAGCTCCACTTGAAGACACTCAACCGTTGTATATAGTTTTCCAGATGAATCAATAATGCACCTTACTCAACAATCCTGGAAGATGTTCTTTGATGGATCTTTCACTCAAAATGGTTCCAGTGCTGGAATACTATTTATTACTCCTCAAAAGTATTCAATCCCAAAGTCTTATAAGATTATGTTCCCTTGCACAAACAACATTGCAAAATATGAATCTTTGGTAAATGGGATCAAGCTAACTATTGAATGGAAGGTTCTAGAGCTAAATATCTATATTGATTCTCAACTAATTATCAATCGAATCAATGATACATATCAGACTCAAGATGAGAAACTGATGCCTTATAAGAGAATGGTTGATGATCTCGAGAAGTATTTTACTTTTTTATCATTATAGTAGATTCCTAGATCAGCAAACAGAGCAGTAGATGCTATGGCCACCTTGGCATCTATACCTGAGTTACAGGAATCTAATTTTTGCTTTGAATTCCTGGTGGAAGAGTTACATTACCTTGCCTATGATTCTTCTGAGTCCCAGATAGTCTATTCTATTATTGGACATGACTCATCTCAATATAACCACATTTACTCTTATCTGCGTGACCAAATTATTCTAGAAAATCTTACCTGTAATGAGAAAAGGAACTTAACTCAAAACGCTTCATGGTATGTCATCATTGCTAACAATTTGTTTAGGTGAAGTTTGGATGGTACATTGCTTAGGTGTCTAGAAATTGAAGAGTCTAAATGTACATTATCAAAAGTCCATGAAGGTATTTGTGGATCTCATTCGAATGGTCTTACTTTAGCTTGGAAACTACTAAGGGCTGGCTACTACTGGCCAGACATGGAGAAGGATGCTATAAAGTTTTCTAAAACTTGTGAAAAATGTCAGCTACATGGAAATCTCATACATGCTCCAGCAAGGGATCTCATACCCTTCATCACACATTGGCCTTTTCAGCAATGGGCCTTTGATCCCATTGGTCAGATCTATCCTGCATCATCCAACGGACACAAGTTTATCATAACTACCACTAAGTACTTCACTAAGTGAGTAGAAGCAGTTCCGCTCATCAAAGCAACCAGTAAACAAGTAGCTCTATTCATTCTAAACCATATCATTTGCAGGTATGGGATACCTTCATCCATCGTGACTGACAATGGAGGACAATTCAAGAATAAAGATCTGGACAAGCTCAGTGAGAAATTCAAAATTAAAGAACACTGGTCATTTGTATATTACCCTCAAGGTAATGGACAAGCTGAGGTATCTAACAAAAACCTGTTGACTATCTTACATAGGACAGTAAACAAACCTGGGAATGATTGGCATATGTAGCTCAATCCTGCATTATGGGCTTACAGAACAAGTATTAGAACACCTACTGGGGCTACACCTTTTTCTTTGGTGTATGGGTTCGAAGCAGTATTACCTATTGAAGTAGAAATACCATCTCTAAGAGTTTCTTTGCAAGGTCTTGTTACTGATGAAGACTATAGAATATCTAGATTGCAAGAACTTGAATTGGTGGATGAACGTTGGCAAGTGGTGTTTGATCATCTCAGAGTGTATCAAAAGAGAATGTCCAGAGGATATAACAAGAAGGTTTGACAAAGAGAATTTCAGGTTCATGACCTAGTTCTGAGAGAAAATCCTTAAAATCAATAGTTTCGAGACAACAAAGGGAAATTTGAACCCAATTGGATGGGTCTCTACATTGTTACTGCAATATTTGGCTCTGGTGCCCATCGACTCTCAATATTGGAAGGAGAACAACTTTGTGAACTGATTAACACCATCCATTTGAAGAAATTGTTCACTTAGCAATCTTTGCTCCAGCAATCTGTACAACTGAAAAATGTCCTGAAAAAAAAAACTCATAAAAACATTAAAAAGTCCTGAAAAAAAATGCCCTAGTGAAAACCTGATAAACAAGCACCTTGGTAAAAAAAAATGAATTTTTGCCAAGCAGGTGAAAACCTAGTAAACAGGCGTCGATTGTACTCAACGCTCCATCTATCAACGTAACGTTGACATTTCCCACTTTCATGCATCTTTATTATCGCTTGTACATATATTTTAGTCACCTTTGTGACATTCTGGTTCGTTGGAACCCTCATGCCTTGAAACTAATTAATGTCCTAGTCTTAGATTAATCGATAGAGCACATTATATGTCCTAAGCAGTATCAACCAAGTCAACTTTATGTCAATGAAACTTGGTCGTCCACTCTGAGTCAGTCACCTGTCTCCTGACTACTGAAGAGTTTTATTACTAAGTACACAAGCAAACAACATAACAGAAAATAATCACTAAACAGTTTGAGCTATGAATGAAAATTTACTTTGTATGTTGTCTTTTATATTGATTTTCGATTATTATCCCTCTGAGTAACTCAAGGAAGTCTATCTTGACTAAGAGGAGCAAGGATTGGGGGCATAATATTTTCTTTTTTTTCTGCTTGTAGGAATGATTCGAATGATCTGGAAACATCTAATAAGTTGGGTTTCTGTGATTGGAGCCTTCACATCAAGGTGAAATCGCCACACATACCTCGACTCCACTTATTTGTATGCTACAAGGAGGTTCTAATCATTTCTTTGTCTATTTTGAGGGAATTTCTTTATCATACAATCTGGGTCCCTATGAAATTTGTCCAAGGATATGAACGAAAAAAGGGTCATTACGGACAAGATAATTAATATTGCACATGAAAAGAAAGGAACTCTAATCTGCCTGTTATGTATGTTATGCTCAGTGATGAAACTTAAGCATTTTAAATCCAGTGACTATGTTTAGGTTGCATTTCATTTTTCATCTCATTTTGCATTTCATTCTATATTTTGTGAATTTAGAGTGATTTTGGTATGGTAATAATCTCTTTATATTTTGAATGAGAGTTGGATGCATCATCATTTCTTAGCTAAGTGGTCTCTTTTTCATCATTTCTCTGATCGAGTACTTGTGTAATGAGATGTTAGCTGCATACATAAGCATCTTATATAGATTCATACATTTCATTATCACTCATTCGCATTCATCTTATTGCATAGAGAAAAAGGAAATATAAAAATTTGCATTACTCATTACTAATTTTCATCATTTCTTTGCATATGAAAAGAAACAAAAACAAACATTCATATTCCTATGCATTACATACATCCATTCTAAATAAGAAATGCATATATATAGAATAAAGAATATAGAAAGCATCTCATAATCGAATCAACACAAGTACAATGAATTCAAATCAGATCTCATATATCTATATATATATATATATATCGTATAAAGTCTCAGAGTACAAAATGATGTCAACTGACATCTACAAACTCCCATCGGAGCAAGAATCGTAAGGGCTACAAAAAATGGGTGTGTCTACAAAATATCTCAGAGATACAAAAAAATATATCTAGCTCTCAGCCTATCCCTCATCCCCTAGTGGAAGAGGTGGATCCTACTGACCCAGATCCTGACAAGGTGCCCAAGCTCCTTCAGATCGAGCCATATACTATGAGTAGGGCACAACTTGTTGTGCTACAAGAACAGCTACACTGTAAGTTGCAACGTAATAAGCTGCCCAACTAGTCTAGTGCAAAACCTCCTGCTAAAGATTGTCTCCCTCTACCCTCATCGCTGCAACCTGACGATCTCTCTCCACTCTAAGATCCGCTAGTTGTCGGTCTCGCTCTACCAGCTGATTCTGTGCCACTATCAACTATGACTGCAGATCCGCTAGACATGCTCTCATCGACCGCATTGTGTCGGCCCCCTCATCTCTCGCAGGCTCTCCACCCCCATCTCCACCTCCAGCTCCACCCTACTCCTCCCGTCTCTGCCTAACATGTCTCAGAGCTACTTGCTCCTCCTCACCTCTACCCTTAGGCACCCTCACTCTGCTTAGTCTCACACCCACTGCCCCAAGGGATCCACCCTCTCCCCTCTACTGCCTACCTCCAATTGGAAACCTGCTACTACTAGCACCAGGATCGCCACCTGTTCACCTCGGAGCCTTGACTATTTGTCCCTATCTTTGTCCCTATCCCTATCCCTATGCAGGGGAATCATCCTCAATCTCCTCAATATGAGGTGCCTACTCTGCTATATCAGTGAATCTAGGGAAAGGGTGCTGCTAGAACCAATCGCTTTACTGGGGCAATACCCCCGCATCTGCAATGTCATCCATGTAATCCCATTGGAGTCATTGTAATCTAGCCAACTCCTGCATACCCAAGGCATAAGATAACCTCGGTGCCCATCCCCGCCTCTCCTCATCATTATATCGCACATATGCAGTGAACTCCTGCGAGATCCCCCTAAGGTCTACCATACTACCTCATCACTCGAGAAACCATGAATCGCTCAACCACAATATGCGATATTCCAATGAGTGGGCGAGTAACAAACAGATCTCTCCGAACAATCCTCCAATCATCCCACTGCTCTAAACCCATGTAAGGTCTCCATGTAACGGCTATCAAGTCATCTAGCTGTCATCTCCAAAAATATGTCTTTCCCAGATGGGGCTGAGTAATATAGCCTGAATATCTATATACAATAGGCTGACCAGGATCTTTGTCATCATCTACAATCGGCCTGCATACTAGGAGGTGCTCCCAAGCCCATACCTATAAGATCAAAACTCCAGCAGCCATGCTCTTCCCCTCCCTATAAACAATCTCATGCATCTCACGATACATGTGTGCTAATATACAAGAACCCCAGCCTAATCTCTGAGGGGTCTCAACAAGCCTCTCCAGCATTCTGTCCCATCCACACAAAAATCCCTGTTGTCCCCTATCTGGCATGAGAAAACAACCAATAAACCCTATCAAGATGCAAGCAAGTGGAAAATCCTCACTATACCTTCTCATCATCATGTTCCAACTAATAGAACATGTCAAAATATCTAGATCCCTGAAAACATGTCTGACAACCTGTAATCTAGGAAGCTACATTGCATCATAATTTACTTTACCCCCAACAAAAGGGATACAAAGAATCCTGTATACATCCTCGGGAGTGATGGTCATCTCCCCAACTGGAAAATGGAACGTGTTATGCTCAGAGTGAAATCTCTCAGCTAATGTCATGAGCATACCATGATTCACACGGATATCAAGTAAATCAAGAAGGTGGGTCAATCTGCACAAGTCAGTATGTGTCTAGTCAACCTTTGACAACTGATGCACTAATGTCATCATTGGTGGATATACACATCTTAAAAGAACATGAGGCAATTGAACCTGCAAAATCAAACAATGAAGCATCAGGAAATATTTCAAATGAGCTTATAAGAGAAGTAAAACATCACGCAAATTCAACTACACCAATTGCAAAATCAAAATTTCAAGTTTGCACCTTAAAAAATACTCACTGTTTTCCAAACGATAAAACAAGGAAGGGCATAAACTCATACGAGTCAGGAAAGGGCTTCGTACGACAAAAGAATCCCATACGATACAGGACTATACCTGGGACAACAAAAGGGGCTCTTTTGAATATTGTCGTACGATACAAGGGTAGCCTTCAAACAACAAAACTACTAGGCTTAAATGACAAAACAAACTTCATCAGTTTATCGTACGAGACAAGATCCTATCTCGCACGACAAAATGAGAATGACCGACTTTAAACATGCTAAAAATTGAAAAATTCAACAAAAAAAATCAAAATTGAAACAATAAATAGGCTTAAGATCGATCACTTACTGTTGGCTCATAGTCCTGAGGTCAATTATGTTGTCTTTGTCACTCGAATCGATGCTCACGAGTGGGAACCACCATTTTTTTTTACAAAAGGTTTTTCTAATTTTCAAACTTGGAGGGTTAAAATGAATTGAAAATGACACTTTTACCCCATATATAGCCAAAACCCTAATTTTTCAACTTGCTCTAATGGACATGAAAATTGTACTCTTTTCTAATTTGCCCATTTTGATTCCATTTTCATGATTGAAATCGAAATACGAGATCATTTTCCTATTCAATTTCACAATATGGATCACTCAGCACTTTTTCATAAAAAGCTCATTTTACATATCACTTTGCGCTCAATTTCTCATCAATCAATGCCAAATCTACAAAAATTCCTCTGAATTAATTTATGCTCAAATAATTATAATCGTTAAACAATTTCCTATAATCATGTACCCTCTCTATCTTTCGATTTCGCTCTCGAGGGGGCATACTCATGACCTCATGACCTCACATCTTCAAAGTTGAGAAAATTTTCAAATCTTCATCAAAAGTCGAGAAAAAATCTTTTTCAAATAAAGAAAATTAATTAAAATTCTTATTGCTAAGGGGCATCTTAGCTTCATTGCTTCACATCAAGTTGAGATCTCTCGATCATCTAAATTGAATCAATCACTAGGGGCATATCAGTTTCATCACTTCAAATCAAGCCGATATTTGTCTTCTTCTGAATCAATCTCTTAACGTTAATCAGTTTCATCGCTTTTCATCAAGCTGATTATTCCTTTAATCTCAATCAAGATTTTAAAGAGTATCATTGATCACATGCTCAATCTAAGAAGGTGTTCAGTTTCATCACATCAAATCAAGCTGGACAGTTTATCTTCACTCATCGTGTCTTCATCCATCAAGTTCAAGATCGATTTATCTTCGCTCGCTGTGTCTAGTTCAATCAAGTCCTAGATCAGTAAGATCCACTTCTTGATCAATCAAGTTCAAGTTTGGTATCTTTTCTCTCTATCGTTCCTAGTTCAATCAAGTTCGGGATCAGTTTTTGCTTTAATCAAACTCTGTTCAGCTTCTTTGCTTCAAATCAACCTAAACACCTCGCTTTTCATCTGGTTCGTGATCAATCAAGTTCAGAACTGGCATCTCCTAGACATCAACTATTCTTTGGACCAACACGCTACTCGCACATTAATTCAAAGAGGGGCAAATGTAATACCCTAAAATTGGTCTTCTAAACCATGGGCCCCTAATCTCGACAACATCACCAAGGTCCTAACCAAAGACAATTAAATCAACTTTGAGCACATTATTTAATTCTTTAATCATCAAATGTCACATGAAAAATCAAATACTCAATATTAATTAAATATTTATTTAATTAATTGAATCATTCCAAGAAAATCATTTTCATCAATAATCCTGTTTAATTTATTAAATATCCTCGCATATTTGATTAATTAATAAATTTGTCATTTAATCCTACAAAAAAGGAATTAATTAATCACAAAGCAAGAGTTAAATTGAAAATAAAATAAAAGAATTAAATTGAGAGAGAAATCAAACTTGAGATATTATTTCTTTCTTCTAAATTGAGATTAACTTGAAATCAAAAAAACAATTAATTGAATTATTCTCTAAAATTAGAACTCGCAGCTTTTGAGAAAAAGAAGTTCAGTTGCATTGAAAAGACTCTTTTCTTGAATAAATCAAGGAATTGTCTATTTTTATCACAAATGCATGGAATCAATTAATTCTTATTTCTAATGCAACTTGAACTTCTTATCTGAATGCATTTCAATTAAACTATAATTGGAATCTATCTCAAAGTTGATTGAACTTGATTTCTCAATTATTCAATTAATTCTAAATTGTGCTTTTTTTAAATCTCTCTTGTAATTCTCTATAAATCCAGCCTTCATCTGTTATTCAAATCACCCCAGAGATTTTTGAGAACATGCTTGGAGATTATTATTATGCTGATTTTGCTCTGGAGTCATTGAAGATATTGTGTTTTTTTTAGATTTATTGCATCTTAGTTTAGTTTATTCATTATTGCTTGAATCCATATTGCTTGAATCCATATTGCTTGAATCCATATTGCTTGAATTCATTATTTGCTTGAATATTTCATCCATCTTGCATCCATATAGTTTAATATCATGCTCATATAGATTAAATCCTTCGTCTTGGTGTAGTCTAGTCACTACCATTGCTTATAAAAACCTGAGAGCAATCTTATACTCACATCTTTTAGAAGGCAATTAGTCACTTTGTTATTGTTTATTATTTATTGATTATTGATTTACTAACCATACATGTAATGACTTAATTGAAGTGTTGTGCCTGCAGCTACCTTATTTCACTTTTTCACACACACAGTTAGCAATGGAGTTAGGGATTGTTCAATGCCCTAGGATGACTCCACACATGGGAAAGCTATAAGAACCCTCTCTTGAATGGTTACCAAGGTTGGTGAATATGTTTTGAAAGCTTAACAATCTGAAACGACTCATTTTCAGACTAGTTGGCAACGTTTTGGCTTGTTTTTACTCATTTTGTAATCAAAGATGGATTGAATCGATTGATCCAGAAATGGATTGAGTTACTCTTGTGTGTTTTTGTGTTGTTGGTTCAATTTAGAACTTTTTAGATACTGTACATTATAGTTTTCTTGCTTTAGTTTGCAAGAAGCCAGTTTTTGCTTGTATATAGCATTTTTCTTTTAAATATGGTTGCCCCATGAGTTCCACAAGTGTTGCCATCACGGCTTGTTGGGTCATGATGGGAAACCCTTTGTATAGTGTACATATGCAGGTGTAAGTGCTGGAGAAGAGCTTTGATCTGACTGTCACCTTATTCTAAGCGAGTCCAGGAGCAACCCGGTTAGAAGAAATAAGGTGAAAATGAAGTGCCAAGTGCAGGGGTGGTTGTCAAATCACTTTCTAAGATTTTGAAGGGGTCCAAGGAGTTGGTTAAGAGTTTCCAATACAAGGAGGAGTCTTGAAGAAGTCATTTAATGCATAAACCCCAACTTGACCTCTCACTACCACCTAGAAGGCCTAGAAACTATCCAAAACCCTCATTTTGGGGTTAGCACATTGAATGGTGGAACAAGAAGATAAAACAAAAAATATATATTGAGGCTAGATGAACAATTGAAGGAAATACAAGATTATTTGGGGGTCTTATGGACTTTTTTCACTCAAGCCCTAAAAAACCAGTTTTAGGAGGCCTAATTGGGCTAATTCCTTGTAGCCCTTTTCTAGGCAAGATTTTGGAATCGGTAAGAAACCTATTGATGGAAAACCTCAAATGGACCCTAAATGAATCAAAAAAATCAATGAAGACACCTCCACACCTCTGCATCATCTCACAATGGTAGGAGGTCATTTTGACAACTTGAAGCCAAGAAGCCATAATTGAGTATATGGGAAGCACTATGAATTGGTAGGGTTCCTAGCTAAAACACTTGAAGAAAACACCTTAGAGAGATCAAGAATAAATCCCTAGAAGAGATTTAGATGGAATTGAAGGTCTAGAGAGCAATTAGGCCTAGTGAGTTGGTGCAATTGAGCAACACCAGCTAGGTGAAGTGTTGAGCAAACTAGGTGAACCTTGATCAAATTGTTATCAGAGCCTATAAGATTTGGGAGAGGTGAGTAGATGTCCTTAGTGAAATCTATAGGAGACAACAACATGGTGACCAATGCAGAGTTGGCAAAGAAAGTGGATGATCAGGAGGAAGAGAATAGACTCCTAAAGGAGAAGTTGCTAGAATTGGAGAGTAAGCTTGGAGAGGTAGAAACCAAGGAAGATGAAGTGTTGTAAAGGTGGAAGGAGAAGAAGGGAAGGGTAAAGAAGTGTCAAAGATAGACAAGATACCTGAACCTGATCCTATCCTAGAGAAAGAACCTTTTTTGAAGGCATTGAAGGCCTTGCGTGGCAAAACACTAGAAAGATTGCCATTGTTCACTGGTAAGATGGAGGTAGAAGTGGTCCTAGAATGGATAGAACGCATGGAGAACCATTTTGAATGTGAAGGCATAACTAAATCCTAGAGAGTCAAGGTAGCCAAGTCAAGGATGAGAGGAGTTTCTCTCACATGGTGGAAATGTGTGCAAGATGAAAGGAAGAAAGTCGGCAAAGCACCCATCTCTTCTTAGAAAGGGATGTTAGTCAAAATCAAAGAAGTCTATCTCTCTAATGACTATGAAGTGCAAATTCATAGGAAGAGGAAAAACTTAAGACAAAAAGATCTTGATGTCGGTATCTATATGAAGGAGTTTCACAAACTTAGCCGTAGATCTCATGCAGTGGAAGAAGAGTCTCTCAAGGTTGTTAGGTACCTAAATGGTCTACGGTGGAACATCCAAGAAGAAATCAGTCTAATGAGCCCAAAAATAGTCCATCAAACCTATCAACTTACCCTTAAGGTGGAGGAAAAACTAAAAAGAAGACATGACTCAAGCAACAATAGGGGCAAGGGTAGAGGAAAGCCATAGAGGAGGATTTGGAGAAAGAAGTTCTGAACAAAGAGCACAAGGAGAGTCTAAACTCGCTGAGTAGCAAGATAGTGGTAGTAGTAAACGAGGATTCAATAGAGGAAGGGGATCCAATAGTGGTTTTAGAGGAAGATTGAGTGGCCAAGGTAGAGGTTCCTCATACTTTGCAACAATGAAGTGTTACCATTATAACCAACTTGGTCATCCAGCATATAGGTGTCCAGAGAAGGGATCATCAACACATGGTGGACAAAGAAGAGTGAGTTATCTTCAAGAAGAGCTTCAAGTAGCAAGACTTCATATGTTTCCTTAGAGTCAGAGGTAGGTGACAACTTGATGATAAGGAGAACATTGATCAAAGAATCGGTCAGGGAAGAGCCAAGCCAAAGAAGGTCCTTATTTAGGATCAAATGCAAGATTATGGACAAAGTGTGCAAGGTGATCATTGATCCAGGGTCTACAGACAACATTGTGTCAGAAGAGGTAGTGAGAAAACTCAAATTGCAAAGGATAACTCACAACAATCCCTATAGAGTCACTTGGTTGAACAAAGGCCAACATGTCCTATTCAATGAGCGAGCATGGGTGGATTTTACCATTGGAAGATATAAGGACAAGGTGTTATGTGATGTCCTACCCATGGATGCATGTCATCTTCTATTCGGAATACCATGGTAATTTGATAGACAAGTTATCCATGATGGAGCCAAGAATGCATACTCATTCAAGATTCAGCCTATCCTTGAGGAAGGTGAAAAGAGGGCAGCAGGTCCTAATGTTCTTTTGGTGAGTGAAAATTAGTTCTTAAAGACACTTGAGGAAGGTGAAGGTATAGGGTTTTCACTTGTGATGAAGCCCAAATAAGAAAACAAGAAAAAAGTAGCAAGATTTGCCATTAGAGGTGCAAGATTTGTTGAAGAAATTCAAAGGCATAGTAAGTGAAGGGAAGCCAACCACCTTACCTCCTAAAAGAAACATAAGCCATCAAATAGACTTCATTCCTGGAGCATCCTTGCCTAATAAGGCAGCCTATAAAATGACTCCTCAACAAAACGTTGAAATTGCCAAGCAAATCCAAGAGCTCTTAGACCGAGGCCTAATTAGGAAAATTATTAGCCCTTGTGCTATCCCTACCATGTTAGCACCAAAAAAAGGTGGTACTTGGAGATTGTGTACTAATTCTAGAGCCATAAATAGGATCACCACTAGATATAGGTTCCCTATTCCTAGAATAGAACACCTAATGGATTGTTTAGGGGAAGCCAAGTACTTTACCAAGATTGACCTTAAGAGTGGATATCATCAAATTAGGACTAAGGAGGGTGATGAATGGAAAACTACATTTAAGACTACTGAGGGTCTTTATGAGTGGCTTGTAATGCCATTTGGCTTATCCAATACTCCAAGCACCTTCATGAGACTCATGATTGAGGTAATGAAGGACTTCATAGGTAAATTTGTGGTAGTATATCTTGATGATATTCTCATTTTCAGTAAAGATAGGGTAGAACACATTAATCATTTGCAAGATGTATTACAAAGATTGTATGATGAAAAGCTAACCATG
The DNA here is from genome assembly GCF_030272615.1 of Cryptomeria japonica. Classification (NCBI taxonomy): domain Eukaryota; kingdom Viridiplantae; phylum Streptophyta; class Pinopsida; order Cupressales; family Cupressaceae; genus Cryptomeria; species Cryptomeria japonica. Next base: position 407,893,986 of record NC_081414.1, on the reverse strand, counting down.
AATTTGGATAAGTGTGAGTTTGTCAAGAAGGAGTTGGTTTACCTTGGGTTTGTGTTGTCTCAAGGAAACCTCAAGATGGATCCAAGCAAGGTTGAAGCCATTGTAAATTGGCCTACTCCTAAGTCAGTAATAGAGGTGAGAAGCTTCCATGGACTAGCTCAGTACTACAGGAAGTTCATTAGGTAATTTAGTGCTATATGTGCACCAATGCTAGACACCATTAGAGGTGGAGTAAAGGCAAAGATTCAATGGGGTGAAGCAGCAAACAAAGGTTTTGAAACCTTCAAGGACAAGATAGCTACCCAGTCGGTGCTAGTGTTGCCTAGTTTTGAGAAACTTTTCATTGTAGAATGTGATGCAAGCAATGTTGTAGTAGGTGTTGTCCTAAGCCAAGAAGAAAGACCAGTAGCTTTCCATAGTGAGAAGCTAAGTGATGCCAAGAGGAAGTACTCCTCTTATGATCTTGAGTTGTATGCTTCAGTGCAGGCATTGAGGAAGTGGAGACACTATCTCCTCCCTAAAGAATTTGTGGTCTATATGGACAACCAAGCCTTGAGTTTCCTAAACTCAATCATAAACACATGAAATGGGTGGAGTATATGTAGGCCTATACATTCACCATTAAGCCCAAGAAAGGGCAGTTAAACTAGGTAGCTGATGCATTGAGTAGAAGACTTTTGACAATCCAAGGAATCCAATTGAGAAGCATAGGTGTGGAAAGTTTTAGAGACTTGTACTAGGAGGATGAAGAATTTTCAAGCCTACAAGGTGTGTAAGGAGTACCAAAATCACTTCCATAGTGAGTATTCTAATTTTACCTTGCAAAATGAACTATTGTTCAAGGGTGGGCAGATTTGTGTGCCTAGAGGCTCAATGAGAGAAAACCTTATTCTATTACAACTTATCAAGTTGCCATTAGTTTTATGTTCAAAGTTATTCTATATACTCTAGTTGGTTATCTCTACCGAAATATTCAATCGGTATGCATAGTCCAGCCGGTTATATAAGAATGTAGTCAAGAGCCTAGTATGAATCGAGCTATCTACCAAGCAGCAAAGATGACACACCAAGTTGATATACACCGAGTGAAACATGTTACTAGATTCATTGAACCTGGACATACATATGGAAATGTGTTACAAGATCAAGGAACATCTATCCATTATCACATTGGAAATTGCACTTAAAGATTGTGTATGATTTTGAGGTCATCTAACCAATGAAATATTTTGCATGGTTATTCATTCGATAAATCATGTTTGTAAGATCGAAGCAATGAATGGATCACCAACATAAGAGATCTATTTATACAACATGGATTAAGATCAAATATAAACATGTAGCATGACAGAAAGGAAGATATAGAAATATATGAAGCAAGACATGTGAAAGTACTAAGTGTTATGACTGTTACAGAGACACAGAGGTCACCGAGAAGGATTTCAAAGGGCAGTCAAAGAACAAAGTAAACAGAAGGGTTTACCGAGTTACTATATAGGTTACTGAGGTATGCTATAAGCAAGGTAATTTTATTCTGAGCACATAGAATCTGTTATAACATTCCAGATGTAAAGTTGCTGATATTTGTAATGATTTTATTGTAATATTTTGAAGTTATAAGAGAAACCTTTAACAAGGTAAAAGACTCTAATCAAGTCTATAAATTGTAAAGCCTCTAACCAGGTGCAACATTTAGTTTAAGTGTTGTAAAATCCTTTAGCAAGGTAGATCTAACAGATCTTGATACTCCTAATAGCGTAAGCTATCAGAAATAGCTAAACATGTAGCTCTAACCGAGCAACCTTTATTATTGCAGTAGTGAAGTTGTGGGTGCCATCCCCACCACAATTTTTCTCTCTAACCAAGAGTTTCTGCGTAACCAAAATATATGTGTTATGGAGTGAATCATGTATGATTGTTATCTATTTGTTTTAGCTTTATATTATGTTACTGCACTATTTGGTTTATGCATAATAGTAAAGTTATTGTTGAAGAAAAGTTTTGAAGTACTGGTTCACCCCTCCCCTCTCAATACATTAGCTTTCCATATTGGGCCTAACAATTGGTATTAGAGCTTCAATCTTGGAAAAGGGTTTAACTACCTAAAGAGAAAGATCTTATCAATGGAAGGCTATAAACAATCTCGAAGGATTGTGTATCTACAAGAAGAGTTGGATCATGCTAATCAAGTGATTTCAGACATGCAAAGGCAAAGCAAAAATCTCTAAAAGTGAGAAGAAGATTATCTGATGATTTGCAAGACTCTCAAGAGGTAGTGGAACAAATTGAGACATCATCTGCGAACAGTATGTCTGAAGAGACTGATGAAATGATTGGAGTATTGAAAGAAAAGACCAAAGCATTGGCTGATCAACTAAAAGCAATGAAAAGAGAATATGAACATTTTAGTACACAGATGACTGAAAATCTTGATGCATTGAGGATAGCCGAGGATAAAGTAAGAGATCTAGAAAGAGAGAAACAACAACTTGAAGCCTTAGTATCTGATAACAATGATGAAATCACAAGGTTGACTGGAATTCAACAAAACCTGTCAGATCAAATAGGTTATGCACATCATGAAGCAAATCTGAAAGATGGTGAGAATCAACCATTGAGACTTGAAGTATCAAGGTTGACCAATGAACTTGAAACAGAGAATAAATCTGAAGAAACACTAAAGAAGAGTTATGAAGCATCAAAGATGTTGGATGAGCAACTGAACACAAGACGACCCAACAAAGATGCAGGACTCGGTTACGAAGGAAGACTCTACCGAGAAGGTAATCCATACTACCGAGAGAGGAGAATTGTCAAAGCAAGCTGGAATCAAGAAGAACATCAAAAGAAAGAAACCTATTTGCAACTACTGTGGAAATCAAGGTCACACTACCAACATGTGCCAAATCAGAAAAGGTAAGCAACCGAATGTCACTAAGTCCAATGGTTATTGTTACAATTGCAATAAATATGGTCACACATCTAATCAATGTAGGACAAAGTCTGTTGACAATTATCAGAAGGCACAATTCAAAGGGTTGTAAAAACTGCAATAGATATGGACACAGTACCGAGAAGTGTTGGCTTAAGCAAAAGAACTATATGTGGTCTGCACACCAAGCAAATGCTAGAGGTTACTGAGCTCACACAGATCCTTGCAGATAGTATTCTGCAGTACCATGGGATTACAATACAAGGATATGGTGTGAATGTTGTGGAAGATATGGACATATAAGTGCCAACTGTTTTATAAGGTTTGCGATGAACAACTGAACATCATGGAGAAATCTTGGTATGGCATGTTTTCATTGTCACAAAATTGGACACTTGGCTAGAGATTGTAGAGATCAACCTAGAAAAGACACTGAAGAAATAAAAGACAAATTACAGATAATTTGGAAAAAGAAGGAAATTGTGTGAAATGAAGAAAGCACCTTACCTACCGAGTTAGGTGCCCCTATTCCAAATTAATCGGTAAAGGTATGAAGGGACTGCATTCTCTCAAGGTTAAATCTTAATAGTTCCTATTTTATTATGTACTTAATTCAAAATCTGCATAGTTAAGATGTAGTAGTAAGTTTGAAATTCTATCAAGTCTTTTGGAGCACTATACAGGAAACCTGTCAAGTCGGTGAATACAGGAAACCCATCAAGTCAGTAAATGAAGGAAGTTTGGTTACTCGGTTAAAGCACAAAAGGAAAGAAAGTTTAGTGGAACTGAGTGCATTTAATGTTTTTGACCTAACCCGCATGGAGCCCGATAAGGTATAATATGTACTTAAAGCATTTACGCGGTCATTTTTACTTACCAAGTTTGCAAGAGGGCAGAGCAAAGTGAATCTAAGGCGATCAAACCTCCTACAAAGCAAAATTCAATGTATTTACATCAATCTCAATGCATTGTTAAGTTGGTTTACCGATCTTATCAAGTTATTATTATCTGCTAAGTGTGAAGCGTCTGTCATTTGAAAATCCTCAAACCCTAAGGATCTTTTGTTAGTTTTTATCTGAAATCTACAAATGGCACCTAAGATCCAAGATCTCATCGTTGTTAATAATGTTGAAAAGCCCTCACTAAAATACTCGTTAACTCCCAAAGTTGCATCTAAACCGGATGACAAAACAGCATTTTCACTCATCCTGGATAGAGTGTTATTAGTCGAGGATGTGAGATTCTTCACCAAATGTCATGTTGAAGAACTCAGTCACGTTGAAATCAAAGACACCTATGATGAATTGTACATCGATGGTAAATTAAATAGAAAGTGTGAGCATATTAAGATCAAGGGATTAATTGAAGCCCTAACCTATCCCTGTGTGTTCAAACCCTAGTGGGTCAAGTTTGTTCTGAGCAGAGTTCACGATGATTTCATGTGGCTAGAAGAGCAACCATTTAAGATTACCAAGGAAATCATTCATCTAATTACCGGTTACCCTATTTATGATCATGCCCGAGCTCAAAAGATGATGTCACAGAAGGAATTGATCAGTTTAACCAGAGTGGAATCAGATTGCAGAGGACTCAAATTGAACAATGTCACTGATGTAGAACTAAAATTTGCCATTAGAGTAATAGGTTACTGTTTCTTCCAATCAGAAAGGGAAAACAATGTACCCTATGTAGTAGTAGACCTAGCATACAAAATTGTGAAAAAGGGAATGAAAATTGATCTATGTGAGGTATTGCTGAAAAACCTATTTGAGAATCTGAACACCATCAGGAAGCCAAAGAAGAACAACTCAGCTAATACACTAAAGTTTGGATCACTACTTGTATGCATGTTTTTCTATTTTAAAAAATCATTTCCATCAGTCGGTAAAGTTGTTTGGGAACTACACCGGCCAATCACTCATCAGATCAATGACTTCATTAAGAATCTAGGAGATAATTTTAATGATATTATGGATGATTACTTCAGTAACTTCAAGAGAAAATGCATAAAAGGTATCGGATTCCACCCAAGCTAGTGGAAAAATACAAAGATGACATATGTTTTGAAGTAGACACTGATTACTGTTATGTGAATGATGTGGAACCAAGAACTCAATCTTTGTCACCTATGGGTTATGAGATTGATTTTGACATCACATAATAGCAAATTGATGCATTTCTCACATTGCCAAGGCATGCTACTGAGTTGAGGTATGGAACCTATGAAGAAGTGAAGGAAAAAGTAAAAATGAGCATTGTAGTACCCAAAGCTACAAGAAAGGCAACAAAGATGATAAAGGCATTATCAGAGAAATTCAGAGAAGATTCTTTCTCCACATCTATCAAAGGCACTATAGCCATTACCGAAGAGGAATCTGAAGCCCAAGAGGTAGCTATAACACTAAGCACCGAATTGCCTAAGGGAAAAGTTTTGAAAAGAAAGAAACAGGACACATCAAAGGCCTCACCGACTCCTCCAGCAAAGTGACCTAACACTAGAGCATCTGCAGTGTCACCGAGTAAGAAAACAAAGAGTGTTACTGCTCCCAAGGTAACAAAAACTTACAAGAAATCTACTCGGAGACTCATTTTGGCAAAAGAGTCTAGTGACATCGAATCTGAGGATGCAAGCAAATTTCAGATTGTCAAGAGTAAGAAGGAAAATGTACATAGTGTTGAAAATTTTTGTGCTAATCTGAAAGAATATGGTGGATTTGGAGGATTCAGATATGTTAAGTATGAATCCAGAAATAAAGGTGAAAAGAGACAAATTGAAGAAGTTGTCATCTACACACTTCTAAAATTTTGATTAGTCCCATTAGAAGTCTCTAATTCTCTCCCAAAAGAATTATATGAGCATATTGATAACAGGTGGCAATATGCCCAAGACTCGAAGAAACATATCAGAGAAAGAAGTTTGGTACAACTCTTTCCTAACATGTCGGTAGCTAAAATAAAAGAACATCTGACAACCTACCATACAAATTTCCTCATCAAGCAAAAAGCCTTAAAACTGATGAATGGGCTGTATATTGAAGTGGAAAATGGGACAAAAAAGAAGTGGTAGGAAATCTTTAGAAACAAGGATGCTAGTGAGCAAGCTAAAGTTGAAATAGTTGATGTCACCGAGCAAGATCCTAATGTTACCGAGCAAGATCCTGATGTTACCGAGCAAGATCTTGCTGACACCATTCAAATAGATGAAGATATTATGGATATAGAGGCACTGGAATAGGAAATGATAGAAGGCAATGCATATGCAAAACTTGTATCCAGTGAATTAGTCTTGGAACAAATTCAGCCTTATCCGCCGGTCAATCAACCTGTCTCAACTGAAACCCCTCAGGATACAGATACAGGCACCGAAGGTCACAAGTCTACAATAGGAGAAGGTACTACTCAAGAACAGACGTCTCAAGATCCTTCTAGCACTGAAAATGTTGCAACTAAGACATCAAGTACCGAGACACCAAAGGACTCTACAGAGGCTAAAGAAACTGACCAAAGTGTTGCCTCTACCGAGCAACCTACCGAGGGTCATCAAGCCTCACAAGCCATTGTCTTAGTTCAATCAGTGAAAGGTAAAGAAAAGAAGATGAAAAAGCATAGTTTCAAAGTAGATTTGTCAAAACCAATAGTGTTGACCAATGTTGATATATCCAAATTAAAGGGGCAAGCACTCATTGATTTCGGTGAACTATGCAAAGCAAAGGCCGAACAAGAGAAGCAAATGGCTATTCAAAAGAGAAATAAAGTACTTCAGAAGGTAAAAGCACTCTTAACAGATATGCTACCTGAAGCTACAATAACCAAAGATGTAGCCATCCACATTTAACTGGATGAAATCCTAACCATGATAGAGACATCTGGAGTAGATGCATCCAAATATTTGAGCAAGCTAAAAGACAAGGAGCTTACTGCAAAAATGATAGAAGAGGTACAAAAAGCTATAGCTATTGGCAAAGTTAAACTTGTCAAATTTATTGTTGAGTTGTCCCCTCAACTCAAGCACATTCTTTATTTATTTCAGAAACTCTGTACATTTTCTTTATTCATTAAAGACATCAAAAATAAAACAGAAGCAATTGAGAAAGAGATCACTGATCTCTCAAATAAGTTGACCACAGAGCCCAATTTAGTTTAGAATTTCTATACAATGTTACAACAGCTCATGGCTCAACATTTGGACCTACGAAATGAAGAACACAAGATCAAGATGGACATAATGACACTTCAGACATTATTCCTTCCTCATCTTTCATCCGTCCAAGAACAAATCAATCGAGCCACATACTTATCTACTACACAAGAGGGAAGCACTTTAGATGGCTTAATATCATTATTGGCTAGTATTCAAGCGCAGAATTCTTTAATGGACAATGTAAAGGATGCCCTCTTTGTCGCTCTCACCAAAGCGCAAACAAAGTGCAAATCCATTTTTGACCAGTTGCCTCCACCAAATGGTAACTAAGTCTTGATGTTTGTCAAAAAGGGGGAGTGATGATATAGTATTCAAAGCTGATATAGTATTCAAAGCATCAAAGTATCAAACAAAAGGAGTGTAGTATATAGGGGGAGTATACCGAGCCAAGTGAGCAAAGTATCCAAGAGTAGTGAACCAAGTAGTGAACAGAATAGTAAGCAAAGATCAAGTGCAGCACACAGAACATTGATCATCGAGCATGCAAAATCAGAGTTTTGTACAGTATATTGATAAGGGGAGTTTATCTGGATATATTATTTTATTGACTATTGTATATGTAGACACCTAAAATTGTCATGTCTAATTAAATAAATATTTTATTTATTTAATTATCTAAGCTTAATTCTTCTATTAATTAAATAAATCTTTATTTATTTAATTAATTCATTTATCCTCTTCTAGCCTTATTTCTCATTTAAATAAATACATTTATTTATTTAAATTATCCTCTTCCTAAATTAAATAAATATCTTATTTATTTAATTGATCCCACTTCTTCTATTAATTAAATAAATCTTTATTTATTTAATTAACTCATTAACCTTTTCCACCTATGACACATGTCATTCATCTCTTAATTCATACACTACCTACCCATTTCATTATTTTATTATTTCTTTTACCTACCCTCTAATCATAGCCGACCTCCTTTTACATCTCTCAATCTTATCCCTCCATTTCATATAGTGTCTTCTATATAAGGAGATGCTTCCTTCATTATCAAACCCTAATCATTCTATGCATCCTAATCGACAATTTGGAGGACTTGACTACACTACGATCCTATTTGCAACCACATTCCGTTCTTTGTTGAGCTCTTGTGCATATAAAATCTGAGAGCAAATATATCAAGCAAGATCAATGGAGATAGGAAGAATGGAGATCAAAACCCTATTGGAAATGTGATGGTATAATCTTTGTGATTTCATGTGATTTGCATTGTCTTAGGTAATCTTCATATGTTATGGTGGATCTTTGTTGATTGTTAGGCTAGGGTTTTGTGGTTGAATTCATTTAGCCTTTCAATATTATTATTATTGTTATCCATTTTCACCATATACATTTTGGCATGCCCGGTGGGACACTTGTCCCTTTGCATTTAACCTCCTTGTTGCAGATCTTGTGTTTTTGAAGTTGCAGATCGGACCTTTTCGGTATTTTTGCGTCTGCGCACTTTCGGATCGTGTTTTTGATTTTCAGGCGCGTCTGCGACAACTGGATCCGCATCTGTGTTTTGGTCAATATTTCATTTTGCAGGTTCCATAAAGGAGCGTTTGTGTTTCAGAAGCGCGTCTATGTTATTTCTACCCACGTCTGTGTCGGAAAGGTGCGTATGTGATTTTTAGGCGCGTCTGTGCATCACAGAACCGCATCTGTGTTATCCAGACGCGTCTGTGTTGAGGGTAACAGCGTCTGTGTATTTACTATTTCGGAATTTTGAAGTTTTCATTGATTCGATTTTCGGATTTTGTACTTAGGGTTTCAGATCTGGTTTATTTTCGGACTAACACTTTCAGATCTAGCTAACTAAATTGGTGCAGCTTGTCTTGGAAGCAAAACGTTTTGTTGAAGGCCCCTATGTCACAAAGTCTTTTGGGTTTTCTAAAATTTACCTAACTTGTGTGCTTGCAGGAAGGGGTTATCATTTGAAACAACCCAAACTACTAAAAATTTTGTTGCAGGGCCTTTGCTAGGGTTTTGTAATTTTATTGTGTGCCTTGTTTTCATAGACTAGCAAACACTTCAATTGGTGCACTAAAATTGAATCATTGTCTTTTGTGTCTTGAGCAATAGGCTCTTTTTGTTTAATCTTTAGAGGGCATGTCTTCCCGTGTGGTCATTATGACTATTAGTGAGAAGAGAACGACCCAAGTGGTAGCGAGGAAAACCCACCTCTTCTGAACCACTATAATCAAATGTATTCATGGTGAAAACTATGAATAACGTGTGCTAATTAGTTCATACCGACACTATGTCTCCCCATAAACCCATTTGATCAAATTTATTTGATCATTTGTAGGGCGTAACCCCTACCGGCTGGGAGCCTTCTGTATTTACAGAGCTGAAAGTGCCGCATGTATGGCCACACAAGCGGATGCCCTTACTAGCACCTTTTTGTTTTAGAAGCCCAAATCCTTCTAGTTGTTGGGGCAGGAGGTCGGACCTCTGGTAGCGGCCCACACACATAGGGTTCTTAGTAGAGATACAAAGTTCGCCATGGGGAGTTTTCATGGGGACTGATGCTTGGCTGACCCGAGAAGTGAGTGCCGAGGGTGGAGCTAGTGAGGTCAAGCATCTAAGTATCCGCTCTGAATAGCGTAGCCTCGGGGGTAAAACCCCATGTGGGATCAACAACTATTGTCTTGGCCAGCCATAAGAATTGTGCTTGACTTATGTTAAACATTCAAAACATTCAAGACCAAACAGCAAAACATTGTGTCTTTTGTGTCTTCAAGTGTATGCAAAACATTTTTACATCAAACAACACACTTTTCTTGGAGTCATTGTCAGTCTAAACACTTGCAAACATTGGGTCCTCATCAAAATTGTGTCCTCTTGTCATGAAAAATCAGTCAAATAGTCAGATTGGGTCACAACAAAATGACTTCACAGATTGGAAAAAATTACACAAATTTTACAGAAACGCGTCTGTGTCTGTTTTAACCGCATTTGAGTCATATAAGCGCATCTGTGAAGGACAGAATAGCGTCTATGTTTATAACAGCGTCTGTGTTGAATATAAACCCGTCTGTGTCAGATAACAGCGTTTGTGCAGTATACAGTTGCGTCTGTGTCCAGAATTGCAAAAATCTTTACAGTCCAGCAAACATAAACAGGAAAATCGTAGAAGCGCGTCTGGGTTAAACAGAGTAGCGTCTGTGTCCGGAAAGCGCGTCTGTGAAGTATACAGTCGTGTCTGTGTTCAAAATTGCAAGAAAAATTTCACCGTCCAGCAAACAAAAGAAATCAGTTTCGGAATACTTGAGATTCCTAGGTTGTTTCTTCAGGTTTCATCTAGCATTCAACCTGTCCTTGGGTCTCACATAGTCCATCATTGCTTCACATCTCATTTTACATTCATACTTGTCTAAACTTGAGTCAAAAGGTCACTTGCTTGTCCTCATCATACTTTGTCAACACACTACATACAACAACACTTTGCTAAGTGGTCCCTCATCAAGGTTTCTTACCTTTGGGTCTCATTTGGTCTTACTTAGGGTCAAGGTCAGCTTACCTCATCAAGAGAAACTATCCTCTCTTTGGAAGTCACACCTACTCTATTACATACATACTTGGTCTTACACTTTGGACATTGCAAGTACACTTCAGACTCATTTACATTTCATCCAACTCTTGGTCTTCCGTACTCTTTCCATTTTTCATCTAGTCTCACACATCTTGGTTAATACCTAGTTCATGGTTGAAACCCATCTTCAAAAATCTAGGAGAGAAACTAAAGAAGCTCAAGAGTCCGCAAACATGAGTTCTTATGAGTATGACAATGATTTATTTTTCAATACTGATCACACTACATTACCTGACATGGAGGCTTATAGAAACATTCCAAATGTTGAGAACATGGACACTCTAAACAACAATCCTACACACAATGACAATTTGGACAACTTATCAATACATTCAGCAGATGTGGAAGAATCCATTATGAATCCCCATTTCAATCGATTGGTTGAGGAAATAACGAGGAGGGATAGACAATACTTCTTACACATGATGGCACAAAGTGGAGCCAAGATACCTCACAATTTTGACATGTCTCAAATAATGGAACATAGACCGTTGCAACAACCTCACTCCAACATGGATCAAAGGAGACCTAATAGTGGAGGAAATAGAGGACCACACATGGTACCTGAATCACCATCAGCTTTGCTTCAAAAACCAGAGGTCCCACATACACATGGTCAAACATATGATACTCACCTTCGCAGACCATTATGGAAATCTTATGGAGAAAAATATGCTCAATCACATATCAATGCTAAGGATCAACCACAAAAGCAATGGGATATTCCAAGGCATGCTCAAAATTTGGACACAAGGAAACCTCATGTCAAATTTGGGGGCAATACAATAGAACATGACATGCCTGTAGAGTATGGTATACATGCACAAAATAGATATGGTGTTCCTCAACATGAATCTATACCAAGTGGTCCATATACGCAGCATTACTACAGACCTCCTCCATATGAACATGTGTATGATCAATATCATCCATATATGCAACATGTACCTCCTCCAATGGGTACCTCAAACATAGGATATGGTCCAAGAAGTCGATCTCCACCTAAGAGCAGTTTGGAACAACAAATCAGAGACTTACAAAAGAAAATGGAGGACATAAATGCACTGAAGCCAACATACACAATGAGAGACATATGTCCTTATCCATTTGACAAGAGAATTCCAATGCCTCCTTTTCCTACACACTTTGTGACGCCTAAATTTGACAAGTATAGAGGAAAAGGGGATCCTAAGGCACACATAAGATAGTTTTTTATAGCTTGCATTGAGGTAGCAGCAGAAGAGACATATTTGATGAGATTATTCCCACAAAGCTTAGGTGATCAAGCTATGGAATGGTTCTCCCAACTTCCACCTGGTATTAAGTCATGGGGTGACTTAGCAGAGGCATTTATTCAACATTTCTCCTACAATATAGAGACAGACATATCAGTCACTACTTTGTGCAATAATAAGCAAAAAGAGGGAGAATCTTTTGCATCATTTTTACAAAGATGGAGAAATCTAGCCAGCAGATGCTCTTGCAAAATTCCACAAAAACAAATGGTAGAAATGTTCACCCAAAATGTTAACAAAGACATTGGCTATGATCTAAGGAAAGCTTGTTTGTCCACCTTCAAGGATGTCATTGAAAAAGGCTTAGCGACAGAGAAGGTCCTAATTGAGCAAGGAGTCATTAAAATATTCAAGGAAAACAAAGATGACTTTAAAGGAAAAGACAAGCCAAGATTTTGGAATATAAACAAGAACACAGTCAATGATGGTGTTGTTGATGCCAACACAGTGCGACCCAAAGTCATCTTTTCAGGATCAAGTTCTACAAGCAATCAAGTGAATACTCAAACAACTTCCTGGTCACGAAGGAAGTACACTCCTTTGGGAGAACCACTTGAGTCAGTCTTCAAAAAGCTGGTGGCAAACAAGGTGATCACAATTCCAGATTTCCCGCCATATGAACCAAAGGTCAAACCAAATTGGTGGAATGATGATGAGTATGGTGAATTTCATAAAAGCAAGGGTCATAAAACAGGTAATTGTCATCGACTGAAGAACATTGTGCAAGATCTCATTGATAGAGGTGACATTGAGATTGAGGGACACTCATCCAATCAAGAACATGAGAGGTTTAAGGAACCATTCCCAAAGCACGACAATGGAAAAGCTAAAGTCACAAATGATCAAGCCAACTATACTACAGCACCTTACAACTATGATTCAACTATCAATCATATCTCGATGGACAATCATATCTCTACTATTACCATCAAGAACAAAAACCCTGAGAATCCTCCTCAGCGACCCAAGATTGTCCTAAGAGGTGTTGGATCTTCTTCCGAGCCTACCTCTGAATGTCATGTTACAACTCGTCGAGGTAAAATTACTTTGCCAGGTGCTTCAAATAAAAACACCGCTTCTTCATCTACCAAACCTGAGTATGACCTTGTAGAACAGTTAGGGAAGACACCCGCGCTCATCTCCATCCTTGAGCTCTTACACATATCCCCCGCTCATAAAGCTATTCTTGACAAAATCTTGAGAGACACCGCCGTTCCTACTGATCTGAACGTGGACCAGTTTCAAGCCATGGTGGGATACCTTTCCATTCCACATTCCCTTACATTCACAGAAGCCGATGACGCCTCCGTAAGTCAGCCACATAATGCACCATTACATATTGAAGCCTTCATACACAAACATCAAATAAAACGAGTCCTGATAGATGGAGGAGCTGGTCTAAACATTTGCACATTGAGCACCATTAAACAATTGGGATATTCTGATAAAGCTGTGAATTCAAAAAAATAAATCACCATCAAGGCATATGATGATGAAGAGCGCTCATCCAAGCGCACAGTCACCTTACCTCTAAGAATTGGGCCAGTTACAAAGGATGTGGTTTGTCAAGTCCTGGATTTAGATCTCACTTATAATATATTGCTAGGACATCCTTGGATTCATGAAATGAGGGCAGTCCCATCGACATATCACCAATGCATTAAGTTTCCTCACAATGGAGTCGAGGTAACAGTTAACGGCGATCCTAATCCATTCATATATTGCAATAACTTGAGATCACATACTGAGACCATCATTCCCAGTAATCGTGAAGTTGTTCCTTCTTCGGCATACATTGACCCTGAGTCGTTAAAACCTTCGACATCAAAATAGGGTGAACTTAAAGGCAAATTTCAGGACAAAGGCATGGTAGAATACACTTTAAATCAGACCATGTATTTACGACAAGTCATGAGCTCTCCAAAAGAATATGGAAGGCCACATCCTAACAAGCAAATATCCATCATGGTATTCAAATGGGATCCTACTACCTTTCAAAGATGGGGCGAACTGGAAGAGGAAGGTTTATACAAAATGCTCTACAAAGACATTGAAGATGACACACAAGATCAGATCAATATACCCTATGAGAAATATGGCAAAGGCTTCAAGATTCTACAAAAATTCGGGTATGATGGAAAAAGCCCTCTTGGGTTATGAAAAGAAGGCGTTATGGAGCCCTTACAACCTGAATTGACTGTAAAAAGGGAACGCTCGAAGGGACTTGGTTTTCTGACTTCCAAGATCCACACTAAAAGGATAGAAGAAGCATCACAAATCAAAATTGCCAAAATTCAACAAGAGGATCGCTATTCCACAGACTCCAACGAATGGGAATGGGGTTCAGACAAATCCTCCAGTGACTATGAGCTCACCGAGACATTCAGAGAGCCAGATGAACCCACAAAAGAGGAGGAATTTTATAACAAATTCAGAGTTGGTCAAGAAACAACCCATGAGGAGTCTATACAGTCCTTGCCTCAAGGTTCTAGGTTGAAATCACATAGGATGAGAACACCTGTTCCGGAATGCGCTACTCGTGATGATAATTTGGATTCATTCGCGATCGAGACTGATGAGGAGAGTGCCATTGATGACCTCGATAATTACCTTGACATACCCGAATATAACCACATCTTCACTCTTAGCCCCACTAACTTCGAAGACATTAACGGCCTTCCCCTAGTTCATCACCAGCTCATTGACTAGGATAATGAAGGACCTCCACAGTTGGATACATTCCAAAATGATGAAGCTTTATTGATTATCTAGGCATACGAAATGATCTTCCCCCTGGAGACCATAAAGCGGGATACACCATAGAACTCAATAGCGTGGCATATTTTGGTGAGGGTGTCGGACCTTCCAATCGCAAAAAATGTGAAAATAAGAACAAATCAAGGGTCTTATGGCGAAAACCACACTGTGGCGCTATCTGACCCCAAAAAAGTAAAAAGAAAGGACGTATCTGAGGGTGAAAACCTCTCTGAGGCGCCCGAAGATGGAAGGCTCGACATTCTCCCAGCATCATATGAGGAAAAATCATCCATGTTGGTAGAAGAGACTATCAAAACAAACATCGGTACAGAAGAGGTTCCACACAACATATTCCTAGCTCAATCACTGACAGAGTCTGAAAGGTCGAAATTCATAAGTTTCTTCAAAGAGGGACAAATCAACTTCGCCTGGTCATACGCTGATATGCCTGGATTGGATCCGGATTTGGTAATGCATCATCTGACAATCAAACCGGGGGCAAAACCAGTAAAACAGAAATTGAGAAAAATGCATCCGCAAGTGGCATTACTAGTCAAAGCAGAACTTGAGAAATTACTCGATGTCGGATTCATACATCCAATTGATTATCCTAAATGGATATCTAACTTGTTACCTGTCAGTAAACCAGACCGCAGCATCAGAATTTGCACAGATTTCAGAGACATCAACAAAGCTTGTCCAAAGGATGACTTCCCATTACCAAATATTGACTTGATTGTTGATCTCACAGCACGTCATGAAATGTTATCATTGATGGATGGATTCTCTGGTTATAATCAAATAAGGATCGCACCCGAGGATCAACATAAAACAGTATTTACTTGTCCGTGGGGAACTTTCTGCTGGAATGTCATGCCTTTCGGGTTAAAAAATGCAGGTGCTACATATCAAAGAGCTATGACTACTATCTTTCATGATCTCATGCATGTAACTGTGGAAGATTATGTTGACGACCTCCTGGTCAAATCAACAGACAGAAATACACATTTGGACATACTTTCAATTGCCTTTGATCGGTTGCAAAAATACAAAGTAAGATTAAACCCTAAGAAATGTGTCTTTGGAGTAACCTCTGGGAAGCTCCTAGGATTCATTGTGTCCAAAAGAGGAATTGAAGCGGATCCAGCAAAAGTCAAAGCTATCTTAGAAATGCAACCACCAAGAAACATCAGTCAACTTCGATCCTTACAAGGCAGACTCCAGTCCATACGAATATTCATAGCACAACTGGCAGATAAGTGTAATCCTTTTCAGCACCTGCTACATAAAAACATCAAATTCAAATGGGATGACAACTGTCAACAGGCTTTCCAGACGCTCAAAGAGTATCTCCTAAATCCACCAGTTCTGATGCCACCAGTTCCAGATCAACCACTGCTACTATATATATCAGCTACTCCAACAGCACTGGGGGCACTCTTAGCACAACAAATTGCTGGGGGCAAGGAAAAAGCAGTATACTATATTAGTCGCACATTGGTGGGATACGAGCTAAACTACACACCAATTGAGTGCGCATGTCTCACCGTGGTCTTTGCTTCATAGAAATTATGACATTACATGCTCACTCATAAGACTAAGTTGGTTGCAAGGATAGATCCGTTGAAATACCTTCTCAATAAGGCAACGCTTACTGGGCGACTGGCTAAATGGGTAATGATCCTTAGTGAATTCGACATCGAATATGTGGATAGAAAAGCAATAAAAGGACAAGCCATCACAGATCAATTAGCGGATGCCCCCATGATTGATGATGTTCCTCTAAATTCAGAATTTCCAGATGAATCCATTTTAACAATATCACATACAAGGCCATGGAAACTATATTTTGACGGCTCATACACACAGCATGGGGCAGGAGCTGGCATCCTCTTTATAACTCCTCAAGGGGATTCTATACCCAAATCATACCGCTTATCATTTCCTTGCACTAACAATATAGCGGAATATGAGGCATTAACAACAGAATTACGAATTGCAGTTCAATGGAAGATCCAGGAACTTCGTGTTTTTGGAGATTCCCAACTTGTCATCCGTCAAGCAACTGATGATTATCAAACAAAAGATGAAAAGTTAATGCCTTATAAACAAATGGTGGATGATCTGAAACAACACTTCACAAAGATAGATTTTGAGCAGATACCAAGAGAGCAGAATCGAGTCGCAGATGCCATGGCTATAATTGCTTCATTGATCGATTTACCTCCAAACGAGACCCGCTATGAGTTCTTGGTGGATAACCTTTTGGTCCCTTCATATGAGATCACTCCTACTGAGATGATATGTGTTGTCGATCCCGAATCCCAGTTATATGGTTCCATCTTCACATACCTTCGTGACAATATCCTACCTCCTGATCTATCAAATAACCAACGCCGCACCTTCATTCGCCAATCCTCTCGATATGTCATTTTAGCTGATATCCTATATCGGTGAGGTCTAGATGGCACTCTTCTTAAATGTCTAGAAAGTGACGAAGCTCAGATTGCATTACGTGAAGTGCATGAAGGGATATGTGGTCCACATGCTAGTGGTCTTACCTTGGCCAAGAAACTCATTAGGACTGGATATTACTGGCCCAATATGGAAAAAGGCTCATATCAGTTTGTCAAGAAATGTAAGCAATGTCAAATTCATGGAGACCTCATACATGCACCAGCACAAGAACTACAACCACTTGCATCTCCTTGGCCCTTTTGTCAGTGGGGACTCGATCTCATAGGCAAGATTCACCCTCCTTCCTCTAATGGTCATAAATTCATTATCACTGCCACAGAGTATTTTACAAAATGGATTGAAGCCGTGCCTCTCACACAAGTTACTAGAAAACAGATTGCTACGTTCATCCTTAACTATATCATTTGCCAATACGGAATTCCTGTTTCCATTATTACTGATAACGAGCGTCCCTTCAAAAATTAGGATGTTCGTGAACTCTGTGACCGCTTCCATATCTCTCATCGTTTCTCCACACCATATTACCCCCAAGGTAATGGCCAAGCTGAGGCGTCTAATAAAACAATCCTTAAAATCCTCAAGAAGACAGTCGACGATGCTGGTCGTAATTGGCATATTCAACTCAATCCTGCACTTTGGGCCTACCGCACAAGCGTCCGTACACCTACAGGAGCTACACCCTATTCACTAGTATATGGTTCTGAAGCCATCTTGCCTATTGAGGTCAAGTTACCCTCTTTACGGGTCTCTTTGCAAAACGTCATCACTGATGAAGATTACAGGGTCTCTCGCTTACAAGAACTAGAACTGCTGGATGAACGGAGACAAACTACTTTTAATCATCTCAAGGCTTACCAACAACGAATGAGTCGCAGCTACAATCACAAGGTCAAGCCTCGCACATTTGAGGTAGGTGACTTGGTTCTCAGAGAAAACCCCAAGAATCAACAAGACAGAGAGAAGAAGGGCAAGTTCGAACCAAACTGGCTTGGTCCTTACATCATCACAGCAGTATATGGCTCTGGGGCATATCAGCTCTCAACTACAGAAGGTGAACCTTTGGAGGATCCTATCAACAGCATGCACCTTCACAGGTTCTATACATAGCTCTTTGGAATATCCTAATTCAAAAATACAAAAAAAATTATAAAACAAAAAAAAAAAATCGTTACTTGGTGAAAACCTGGCAAAAAGGCGCCTTGTGACACAAAAAACATTGAAAAATTGAAAAAAGTAAAGAGAAATAATTTCGTCCAACGGTGAAAACCACTTCGGTGGCACCCTGGGAAAGTACCATGGTGAAAAATGGGTCACCATTGCCATGCATAGAGACATTGCTCCTCCCTCCTTCAGGATTCACTTTCATCCTTTCACTTTGCACACACTCACAACCTATTCGTTCATAATAAACTTACCCATTCCCATCATGGCTTGTTATTGATCTACCTAAGATTGGTTAGCCATTCATAATAAACCTCCCTTTTCACCTCCCTTTCCATCCATAATAAATCAGATGCTATATGTGGCTAAGGCAAATCCTACATCTAGTGATGGGTGTGGAACTGAGAACATCACATGTTTTGAGGAGTACAGTTTCTTCCAGCTTTCTTCAGTCTATCCGCACACAATCCGCAATAAAGCAACATTTGCATCACAGATCCGCAATAAAGTTTCATCTTCTCCGCAATAAAGTATCAGTTTCATGGATTCAGTCAGTTTCAGATGAGACACGGCAGCGACAATGGGCTTCAACAAATCAAATCTTTCAACAGACTCAGACAACATTATGGTTCAGTGCTATCTATCCTTTCTGTGAAAGTAAACATTGTGACCACAATCAAATAAGACTTATACAAGTGACAAGAGACACTAAACTTGAGGACTACAGTGGATGTTGGTGTCAAGTCTTGGTTTCCTTTTGATTTCATCTTTTTTTGGTGACATGTCTTTTAGCTTTTCCGGGATGTCTTTGACTAGAGATTCTATCTCTAGGATGTCTTTGACTAGAAAGGCGAGGATGGGGTATCGTCACCTATTTGTATTTGCTGTCTGTGGATTGTCTCTTAGTAATGCTATGACTTGTCCAAGGATATGAGGATACTGTGAGTCTAGTGTGAACTAGGGCATTCCTTGTTTGTGACTGTCTTATCTCCATGCAAACAAGTACAATGACTTTCTGGGTCGAACATATGCCTCGCTTGTCATAACCTAATTGCCATAATAAAGCTCAATGATGATAACACACAAGAAACTCTTTCACGTTCATATCTTCTATCTTCCATCCCCCTTTCTTGATTGACTTCCATCATCCTTCTTGAGTTCGCGTAGCCCGCTATCACATGACTGAGTATAATGACACACCAAAAATATTTGCATTTTATGTAGTTGCACCTACATTACCACATATAAGCATTTCATACATACATATAGATATCACAATTGCCTCACATCCTGCACACAATACCTGTTAGCACAATTTACACTTGCATTATCATATTCATATGCATTACATACATTTACATTTGCATTGGCATAACATTTTAAAAACATAAAAGAACAAAAATATTGCAGTACATACATATTTGCATCCATATCATAAGCATCACATAGAAACATACATCATTAAACATCTCATCACATAGGTACACATGCATATAGCTGCCGCAAAAATGAATCATCTCATATATATATATAAAGTGTCATGATACAATGATGTCAAAATCATATGGCTACAATCACCCGCAGGTGTCTACAATACAAAAGAATGGTACAAAAATGATACAGAGGAACTCACTGATCACTCCTACCAACACTATTGGTAGTGCTAATCCTATCCATGTCATAGTATCCCATACCACGTGTCCCACCGGGTGTGCCAAAATGTATATGGTGAAAATGGATAACAATAATAACAATATTGAAAGGCTAAATGAATTCAACCACAAAACCCTAGCCTAACAATCAACAAAGATCCACCATAACATATGAAGATTACCTAAGACAATGCAAATCACATGAAATCACAAAGATTATACCATCACATGTCCAATAGGGTTTTGATCTCCATTCTTCCTATCTCCATTGATCTTGCTTGATATATTTGCTCTCAGATTTTATATGCACAAGAGCTCAACAAAGAACGGAATGTGGTTGCAAATAGGATCGTAGTGTAGTCAAGTCCTCCAAATTGTCGATTAGGATGCATAGAATGATTAGGGTTTGATAATGAAGGAAGCATCTCCTTATATAGAAGACACTATATGAAATGGAGGGATAAGATTGAGAGGTGTAAAAGGAGGTCGGCTATGATTAGAGGGTAGGTAAAAGAAATAATAAAATAATGAAATGGGTAGGTAGTGTATGAATTAAGAGATGAATGACATGTGTCATAGGTGGAAAAGGTGAATGAATTAATTAAATAAATAAAGATTATACCATCACATGTCCAATAGGGTTTTGATCTCCATTCTTCCTATCTCCATTGATCTTGCTTGATATATTTGCTCTCAGACTTTATATGCACAAGAGCTCAACAAAGAACGGAATGTGGTTGAAAATAGGATCGTAGTGTAGTCAAGTCCTCCAAATTGTTGATTAGGATGCAAATAGCTCCCCTGGATCTGTCAACCGCGGGAATGGATGCTCCGCCCAATATGCTGACTACTCAGCATCCATCCTAGCATCGTCGACCTCTGGCCACATGTCCCAGGGTAGGGGTACCATCTCTGCCAGCTGTGTGACCGCCTGATCATATGACAATAAAGGCCCAAACTGCGCCTGATCCCTGACTGTATGAGCATACATACCCGAGCCTCATGGCATCCTTTGGATCCTGCCATACTGCCTGCATACCCTGTCCACAAGCTGCCTCTCTAACACATACGGCATCCGCCCAATCAGGTACCTGCTCTGGAAGGTGTATGGCAACTCCACTGCATCATCCTCCCACTCCTCGCATCCTAGATACGGTCTCCAGATGACTACATCAATATCATCCAGCACTCGCCGCCAATGCTCTAACTTGCCAATCCGCGGCTGTGAGGTGATCACGTCGTACAAATGAACAAAGCTGTGTCCATGTCCCCTGCCTCGAAAGTGTATCGGCCTCATCACTGGCAGATGCTCATAGGCCCAAACCTGCAGTAGTGTCACCTCGCAGCCCAATCCAACTGACCCATGGTATACAAACTGGTGAAGCTCATAATATAAGTGGGCCAACACACATGGTCCCCAAGCATATCTGGTGTGCTGCATCACCAGTGTCTCCAATGCTCCGCCCTAGCCCACTGCCAATCCCCGTGTCGCCCTATCCGGACACAAGCACCCACTAATCACTCCTCCGATCACAACTGGCAATGCTAACCCTGTGGCTGTCATGGTGTCCCATGCCACATGACCAGCCCTCATCTCTAGGCCGGGATCCTGAAACACCCATCTCAATGCCTCTCTATCACCATCTCGATCATATGGAATCAAATCTCCATCAATCGGTATATGCAGAATCCTGTAGACATCCTCAAGGGTGACTGTCATCTCACCCATCGGCAAATGGAAAGTGCATGTCTCAGAATGCCATCTCTCGGCAAGTGCAGTCAACAGTCCCATGTTTGCCCGAAACTCAGGCACATACAGCACATGTCTCAAACCCATCTCCTCAATGGCAGCTCTATCCTGAAATGACAACTCAGGTCGCAATCTCTGTGTCGACGAGAATCTCTCCCGTGACTCCAGCATAGGTAAGTACTCCTGCAGTCAAGCAAATTAATCATGTCAGTCATGGTGGCATTCACTGTTCATCACAAAATGCTACTTTTTTTTATCTAAATGCATATGGTTATCTATCCTAGTGACACTCACTGTTCATCACAAAGTGTTACTTCTATTCTAGTAGTACTCCCTGTTCATCACAAAGTACTACGTGTGTGACACTCCCTGTTCATCACAAAGTGTTACTCACATTTGCACTCCCTGTTCATCACAAAGTTCTGCTCATACTTTGGGGTACTCCCTATTCATCACAAAGTACTCTATCTTGGTACTCACTATTCATCACAAAGTGCCTTGATCTATCCTAGTCTTCCTAGAGGACCTGCTTGAGCGTATCCTCTCAGCAGCTTATCCAATCGACAGCGTATGTTCATCACAGAACTGCCGATTTGACCTAGAAGACCAAACTTGCATTTTTTAACACAAACGCGCTTGACTGACACAAACGCGCCTACAGACTGCACAAGCGCGCCTGAAAAACACAGACGCGCCTGTAGGACATAGACATGCCTAGGCTGTGCATAAACGCGACTATACATCGCAGACGCCCCTGCACATCACAGAAGCCCCTGCACATCACAGACGCCCCTGCACAACGCAGACGCACCCGCATTTGGCGCAAACGCGGTTCCAGACACAGACGTGCCTGACACCAACACAGACGTGCCTGGCGGACACAGACGCGCCTGGCACCGACGCAGACGCGGTTACACGTTTTTAGACTTTTTTGTACCCTATTCCTAAGTGCATTTATTGCTCTAACTAGCATGCATTAATGACAACAATAAATGCATCAAAGTACGAGGAGGCTTGGTGGTACTTACCGGCTCTCCTGTCTCTGTTGGCCTCTGAAATCGTCGAACGCGGTCGAATCTGTGCATGGAAGCCATTGCTGCTGACTGGTCCTGCTCTATTTTTGCTTTGCAATATGCTCTTGTGAATGTGTAGATGACAATGAGGATGTATTTTCCCCCGTGGTCTATCTTATAGCCTACCCTAGCCCTCGCCTTCATTTTCCGAGTCAGTCTTCATTATCCCATGACTTTGTCATTTTATCCAGTCAATCCATTCTATCTTGTCTTTCTTATCGAGAGATTGTCTGCAATCTTTTCAGACATTTTCATCCAATCTCTCGAGGGGGCATATCATTCCCATTCTGGGGCAACTCTGTATTAGTTCATCTTATCTTCTTTGAAACAACGCGACAAGTCGCATTGTCTCAAAGAGGGGCAAAATGTAGACACCTAAAATTGTCATGTCTAATTAAATAAATATTTTATTTATTTAATTATCTAAGCTTAATTCTTCTATTAATTAAATAAATCTTTATTTATTTAATTAATTCATTTATCCTCTTCTAGCCTTATTTCTCATTTAAATAAATACATTTATTTATTTAAATTATCCTCTTCCTAAATTAAATAAATATCTTATTTATTTAATTGATCCCACTTCTTCTATTAATTAAATAAATCTTTATTTATTTAATTAATTCATTAACCTTTTCCACCTATGACACGTCATTCATCTCTTAATTCATACACTACCTACCCATTTCATTATTTTATTATTTCTTTTACCTACCCTCTAATCATAGCCGACCTCCTTTTACACCTCTCAATCTTATCCCTCCATTTCATATAGTGTCTTCTATATAAGGAGATGCTTCCTTCATTATCAAACCCTAATCATTCTATGCATCCTAATCGACAATTTGGAGGACTTGACTACACTATGATCCTATTTGCAACCACATTCCGTTCTTTGTTGAGCTCTTGTGCATATAAAATCTGAGAGCAAATATATCAAGCAAGATCAATGGAGATAGGAAGAATGGAGATCAAAACCCTATTGGACATGTGATGGTATAATCTTTGTGATTTCATGTGATTTGCATTGTCTTAGGTAATCTTCATATGTTACGGTGGATCTTTGTTGATTGTTAGGCTAGGGTTTTGTGGTTGAATTCATTTAGCCTTTCAATATTGTTATTATTGTTATCCATTTTCACCATATACAGTATATACTATCAGTATAGTCAAATTTTGCAAGTATATAGATTATTGAGTTATAACTTTGAAAGTAGTTTTTGCCAAACATCTCCTTAATGTCAAAAGGGGAGATTGTTACTACTTATCAAGTTGCCATTAGTTTTATGTTCAAAGTCATTCTATATACTCTAGTCAGTTATCTCTACCGAAATATTTAGTCGGTATGCATAGTCCAGTCGGTTATAGAAGAATGTAGTCAAGAGCCCAGTATGAACCAAGTTGTCTACTGAGTATCATTCCATGTCTACCGAGCAGCAAAGATGACACACCGAGTTGATATACACCCAGTGAAACATGTTACCAGATTCATTGAACCTGGACATACATATGGAAACATGTTACAAGATCAAGGAACATCTAATCTTTATCACATTGGAAATTGCACTTAAAGATTGTGTATGATTTTGAGGTCATCTAACCAATGAAATATTTTGCATGGTTATTCATTTGGTAAATCATGTTTGTAAGATCGAAGTAATGAATGGATCACCGACATAAGAGATCTATTTATACAACATGGATTAAGATCAGATATAAACATGTAGCATGACAGAAAGCAAGATATAAAAATATATGAAGCAAGACATGTGAAAGCACTAAGTGTTATGACTGTTATAGAGACACAAAGGTCACCAAGAAGGATTTCAGAGAACAGTCAAAGAACAGAGTAAACATAAGGGTTTACCGAGTTACTATATGGGTTACCGAGGTATGCTATAAGCAAGGTAATTTTATTTTGAGCGCATAGAATCTGCTATAACATTCTAGATGTAAAGTTGCTGATATTTATAATGATTTTATTGTAATATTTTGAAGTTGTAAGAGAAACCTTTAACAGGGTAAAATACTCTAATCAAGTCTATAAATTGTAAAGGCTCTAACCAGGTGCAGCATTTAGTTTAAGTGTTGTAAAATCCTTTAGCAAGGTAGATCTAACAGATCTTGATACTCCTAATAGGGTAAGCTATCAGAAATAGCTAAACATGTAGCTCTAACCGAGCAACCTTTATTATTGCAGTAGTGAAGTTGTGGGTGCCATCCCCACCGCATTTTTTCTCTCTAACCAAGAGTTTTCGTGTAACCAAAATATATGTGTTATGGAGTGAATCATGTATGATTGTTATCTATTTGTTTTAGCTTTATATTATGTTACTGCACTATTCAGTTTATGCATAACAGTAAAGTTATTGTTGAAGAAAAGTTTTGAAGTACTAATTCACCCCTCCCCTCTCAGTACATTAGCTTTCCATATTGGGCCTAACATATTCAAGAGAAGCATAATGGTAGCCTTAGTGGACATTTTGGAGTCAATAAGACTCAAGAGTTGGTTCAAAGATACTATTATTGGCCAAGAATGAATCAAGATGTGAAGAAATATGTGGAGACTTGCATAGTTTTCCAAAAGGCCAAGGGTACTTCTACAAATGCCGGTTTATACCAACCTCTTCCCATACCAAATAAACCTTGGGAATGCATTAGCATGGATTTTGTAGTAGGTTTACCAAGGACAAAGCAAGGATATGACAACATTTATGTCATTGTGAACAAATTTAGCAAAATGGCTCACTTTGTGCCTTGCAAGACTACTCATGATGCATGCCAAATTGCTCAATTGTTCTTCAAAGAGGTGGTTAGGATACATGGTTTACCCATGAGAATTATTTCAGATAGGGACTCAAAATTCATGAGTCACTTTTGGAAGACATTGTGGCAAAGCTTGGCACCAAACTCTCTTTTGGATCAGCCTACCATCCTCAAAGAGATGGGCAGACTAAAGTGGCAAATAGAAACTTGGGAAACTTGTTAAGTACTAAGGAATATGGTCAAACATGGGATCAAGTACTCTCACAAGGTGAATATGCATATAATGACACCATAAATAGGACTACTGGCAAGAGCCCTTTTGAAGTGGTCTATGGTGTGCATCCAAGAGGCATTTTGGATTTGAGAGACTTAGGAAGTGCAACAATAAGAAGTGGATATGCAGAGGACTTTTCTCAATCAATGAAGGAAGTCCATGAATCAGTTAAACAAGCACTGATGGAGAACACAAGAAAGCTCAAACAAAAAGTTGATGAAAAGAGGAAGAACCTATAATTTCAAGTGGGGGATCTTTTCATGGTGCACTTAAACAAAGCAAGGCTATAGCAAGGAGTTTCAAACAAGTTACAAATGACGAGGATAGGTCCATGTGCCATTCTATCCAAGTATGGAGAAAATGCCTACAAAGTGGATCTACCTAGTGACATAGGCTTGTCACCAGTTTTCAACATAGCAGACTTAGTTGCATACAAGGGACCAGTTCAAGGTTCAGATTGCAGTCACTCAGAGGTTTTAGATGATGTGAACAACCTTCAGTTACCAACCAAACCAAATCCAAAGACCGAGAAGGTGTTGAGTTCAAGGATCGCCAAGAAGACAAGGCATCAAGTCTATTGGGAACACCTTATGAAATGGTAGGGTATGGATGATGTTGAAGCTACATGGGTGATGAAGATAGAGTTTCAAAAGCTTAGAATTGATCAGAATCTGATTCCTAAGAAGGTGACATGATCCTCTTTTTTTTTGGAGAATGGTGCAAGAGCACCTAGGACTTAGATTATTTAGTCTTTTCAATTTTGGCTCGTAATGACCCTAGCCAAGTTAGTGTTGAATAAGGACTCTAGGAGGGTCCAATATTTAGTGTTTTGAGTCAATGTAGGCCTAGGTTGTGTTCATACTTCTTAGGTTTGCATTTTTGTGTAAATAGTGAGTTTGAGTAGCTAACTGACCTTTTTGATGGTCAAAAGAGTCAAAACTTGGTACAGGTATTAGGGAGGGTTAAATTAGTATTAGTAAAGTTTTAAAATTCATTTGTGATGACTTATAATAGGTCTTGTAGGTTGGAAAGACCAAAAGTGCAAAAGTTGCAAAGTTGCAAAAAGTTGTCATGACAACTTTTGTCCTGAAATGGTTAGCGATGGAGTTAGGGATTGTTCAATGCCATAGGATGACTCCACACATGGGAAATCTATAAGAACCCTCTCTTTCATGGTTACCAATTTTGGTGAATGTGTTTTGCAAGCTTAATAATCCGAAACTACTCATTTTCAGACTAGTTGGCAGCGTTTTGGGTTGTTTATACTCATTTTGTAATCAAAGATGGATTGAATCCATTGATCCAGAAATGGATTAAGTTAATATTGTGTGTTTTTGTGTTTTTGGTTCAATTTAGATCTTTTTAGATACTGTACATTATAGTTTTCTTGCTTTAGTTTGCAAGCAGCCAGTTTTGGCTTGTATATAGCAGTTTTCTTGTAAATATGGTTGCCCATGAGTTCCACACGTGCTGCCATCATGACTTGTTGGGAAATGATGGGAAAACCTCTATATAGTTTACATATGTAGGTGCAAGTTCTAGAGAAGAGCTTTTATATGAATGTCACCTTATTCTAGGTGAGTCCAGGAGCAACCCGGTTAGAAGAAATAAGGTGAAAATGAAGTGCCAAGTGCAGGGGTGGTTGTCAAATCACTTTCTAAGTTTTTGAAGGGGTCCAAGGAGTTGGTTCAGAGTTTCCAATGCAAGGAGGAGTCTTTAAGAGGTCATTTAATTCATAAACCCCAACTTGACCTATCACTGCCACCTAGAAGGCCTAGAAACCCTCTGAAACCCTCATTTTGGGGTTAGCGCATTAACAAGAATCTAAAACCAAAAAAATATATTGAGGCTAGATGAACCATTGAATGAAATCCAAGATTTTTTTTGGGTCTTTTTGACCATTTTCACTCAATCCCTAAAAAACCGATTTTAGGAGGCCTAATTGGGCTAATTCCTTGTAGCCCTTTTCTAGGCAAGATTTTAGAATCGGTAATGATGGAAAACCTCAAATGGAACCTCAATGCATCCAAAACATGAATGAAGACACCTCCACACCTCTTCATCATCTCACAATGGCAGGAGGTCATTTTGACAACTTGAAGCCAAGAAGCCATAATTGAGTACATGGAAGCACTGTGAATTGGTAGGGTTCCTAGCCAAAACACTTGAAGAAAAGACCTTAGCGAGATCAAGAATCAAGCCCTATAAGAGATTTAGAAGGAATTGAAGGTCCAGAGAGAAACTAAGCTTGGTGAGTTGGTGCAATTGAGCAACACCAGCAAGGTGAAGTGTTGAGCAAACTAGGTGAACCCCATCAAAATGAGTATACCAAGGTATTTTGACAATTTTCTCATAATTCGAACGACTCCATCCTTTGGAGACCAAAAAATCAGGTGGATCATGAGCCCACCCAAGCACTATAGATTTATGAGGAGAATTTTTTTGTCCTGAGCCATCACATAATATCTACAATTTGTCAATAGTATTAACAAAGTTTATTTTTGAAAGCTCAATAAACAAAGTTGTGTCATCAACAAACTAAGCATTTAAATTTTTCTCCCTACTTGGAAGTTGAATCCCTTTTAGAGGAGGGGATTTAAGATCAAATCTCATAATGTAGAGCATAGCATCAACAAAAATCACAAACAATACAGGGGCATTAAGACAACATTGTCTAATTGGCATTTGCAATGAGATTGGGCTAGATAGTTCACCATTTATGTCAACTACAATGGAGAAATCCTTAAACAAGATGTCAATCCATAAGCAAAACTTAGGAGGAAGTCCAAAAAATTTAAGCACTTCAATCATAAATGGCCATTCAATTCAGTCATAGGCCTTGTCAAAGTCAAGCATGACCATGGATATGTTTCCATCTTTTCTTTCCCAATGCATATCCTCCTAGCTTGTAATCAAGTTTTCCAAAATATATTGGCTTTCAATAAAACTAGTTTGAGTTACTAAATAATTTTGCCTAGGATCTATATGAGTCTTTTTTCCAATGTTTTGGCCAAAGTTATATAAGAAAGGTTAAGCAAACTTATTGGCCTCCAATTATTAATTTATGATTTATCCTCATCCTTAGGGATGAGTTTGATGGTCCCTCTGTTAATATTTACCCCAAGAGATTTGTTTGTATACACTACATTATAAAGGTATAAAATTTTTGAGTCAATTCATTCAATGTTAGCCTTGTAGAATTTATCTGAAATTCCATCCATGCCTAGGAACTTTCCATTATCAAGGGAGCGAATGGTGTTATTGATTTTTTAAATGGAGAGATCTAGATATAGGTAAAAAGAATCTTCTTTTGAAATCCTTTTTGGGATCATTCTGAGACAAAAATTTCTTGCTTTCACACTCTTATCATCATATTATGATTTAAATAGACACTAAAAAAAGTCATGAAAGGCATATTTTATAAAATTTTAGTCACTGGAATGGAGATCATTATGAGAGATAGAGTAACATGCTTCCCTTTCTTCCTTGTGCTTGATCAAGTGGAAAAAGTATCTAGAGCCTCAATCACCCTCCTTTAACCAACTCATCTTGGCTCTATTTTTTTGTCCTTGAAACCTATAGTTTTGTATCTTTCTATGGACTTGGTCCTGATAAGTTGAGCCTCCAAAGGATTACTTGGACAACTCTCTTGCATTTGATCTTCTAAGATCAATAGAATCTAATGAAGATAGTTATCAATCATATTCTTGTCTAAAGCCTTTTTCTTCCCAACCACTTTAAAGAGTTTCCTCCAAACCTCAATCAAATCATCCCAGATCTAAATGGAATTCTTATGTTTATTAAGGGATTTGGTGATGACCGTGGCCATCCTTATAGCCCCTAAAAAAATATTGATCATGAAGAATAGAAGAATTGAACTTAAACGGTCTATCTCTCGGGACCCCCTTGGGGAAAAAAAGAGACTTCCAGATCACCTTAGTAGAGATGGGTAAATGATTTGACATAGTGGAAGAAATAAAAAAAATTGCATTGGCGTTAACAAGGTAGAAGAATGAAAAATAAGACTTATCAACATAAACCCTATCCAATCTAAAATAGATCCTATTATGTCGTGATTGGTTTGTTATCCCAATTTCAGTTGAGCAAAATTTGGATAGCCCCCGCAATTTTTGTCCAAATCATGGCCCACAATTTTAAGCTCTTTTTTATTTAGAGAGATTAATTCATCTCTGGTATCAATTTTAAGTTAATTTTATTTTTGGTCATTTAAGTGTATTGTCGAATCCTAAACTTTACTCTACACTTGGTTTGCCTTTTTTGTGCAAAATGGCTTCGTGAACACGAAATGCACCTTTGAGTGCAAATCACATCCACAAACCCAATATGCATCTCATTTATTACCCACGACTTGAGCATTTATGTTTCCAAGTTCAAGTTTTATTAGGTCTTTTTTTCCTCTTTTTAATCCATTTTTTAAGCTTTTTATTTTTATTTCTACCATTTTCATTCAAATTAGAAGACAAGCTCATTGATTTTATTCATTTTCATCTATCCTCAAATCGTTTGTTCATCCAAGTATGTTTTATTTCCTTCTTTTTCAATTTTTTCTTTGTTTTGGTTTTTGCTTAAGTCTAGGGTTTTGTTTTTTCCCCAAGTTCAAGCTCATGGCCACAAACTTTTATTTTATTTTTTACTTCTTGCAAATGATCTTAGTTATGGCATGATTTGGGTTCATGGCCTCAAATTACACCATAATGCTTTGCATTTTGGTGTGGTTCAGGTCCATGAACCTAAACCATTTTTTGTTTCATTATGCTTTGTGTTTATTGTTATGTCATGTAGATAGGGTTTATTGACCCACCCTACATGACACACCATTGATGTTTCATTTAGTATAGGTCAAAATACCCTATCCACATCATTGTTTTTTCATTGCACTATGCTATGGTATCACTTAGGCAAACAAACCTGAACTACACATTCACTAGTGTAGTTAGATTCATTGACCCAAACTACACTAGAAGTCTTACCATTGTTGTATGGTGTAGTTCAGATCCATAGATCCGAACAACACCATTGTTTGTGTTCATTGGTGTAGTTTGGGCCTATGGACCCGAGCTACATGATAGAGCAAGTTTTTCCAAAGTTTGAATCACACCAAATATAGTGTGGTTTGGGTCCATAGACCCAAAACACATGAACCATGCTTTAGAACATTTTTACAAAGGTGTAAATAGGGTCTATAGACCCGATTTACATAATACATATACCTTTCATTTTGAGGTGTAAATCGGGTCTATAGACCTGATTTACATTTAACAATTAGTGCCCTTAGTATGCCAATATGCAAGTATGGTCTATAAACCCGATTTACACCCAATACTTAGAAATTTTTCTAAGTATAGAAATTGTACCAATGTTGAAGATCTATTAGTATTGAAGATTCTTTTTCCACGATGATGTTTTCATCTAATTTTGGAGGACTTTTTTGAATTCTAATGCAATTCAAGTTGTTTACAAATATCAAAACCATCTCCAAAAAAGAAGACAATGAATTTTAAGAAATAAGATCCTCATCTAGTCTTTCCACCATCTACAATGGCATCAAACATCACAAATATCAGGGACACTGAAATAGGCCACACGGATATTGATGAGTTTTTTAGGCAAGCTAATAATCCCCCATATTACTATCTAATGGAACCCACCATCAACAATAATATTCATTTAGTTATAGATTTCCCTATGTTAGCTCAAAACCCGGAGTTCATGCTTGCAATGGAAAAATCATTTTGATCCTGTGAGTCGAAGTGTGAAAGATGTAGATGGAAAAAAGGTGATCATGTTGAATGAGGATTTATTTGATTCCTTATTCAAGTGTCCAAGTATAGGGCAATATGCAGATATAGATATAAATTTTGTTGATGCCTATTATTAGAAGAATTCAGATAAGTGCAGGAAGAATATCAATGATAATTTATTGAAGACTGTTGGGCCTAAAATTTCTAGATGGCCCAATACCTTCCCTCAAAGTGACTTTCGGGAATTGAATGACTTGATTACTCTACTCAGTAGAGTCAAAGGGCTTCCTATCCAATACATATTATGAGTGGATGTATCAGTGCATTCACATCATTTGATAGAACACCAAGAAGATCTTTTGGGACAAGTGGAATGGTGATGCCTTGTGCGAGTAGCTCACTAAGGTACCTACCACTTTGAAGCTCTATATGACTTCCTTCTTGGTGTATGTTGCTACCACTATGAGGAATTCCATAGGTTTATCCTCAAAAGGAGATAGAAGACAAGTCTCGGTTTGGAAACACTATTCCCAATCAACTCTTAAGAAAAGTTTACATCATTTTAGAAGAATTAATGATGCCTTCTTTGGTTCCTATATGTGCATGTTTGATAAGAAACTTGAGAAGAATATGGTTTATGATAAAGCTTGGGAGGTCATCAATCAATATGGATGTATATTCTTATAGTTTCCTACCTTCATCTATCTAAGGATAGGGTTTTATGATGATTAGCCTTTCATTATCCAAAGGTATCCATCTTACAAGATTGTTCTAATGGATTTGGCAAGGAAAATGGTGGTGGTACATGAGAAACAATCAAGTTCTCATAAAAATAGGTTTTAAATTTTTGTTGTCTATTGGGAGGTACTCTATCAATTCAGTTTTCAAAGAAAGAGCTATGGAAGATGAAATGAGAAGAGTGATAATGAAACAATTCAAGTCTAGGAGTGACTTTGATTATAGATACATAAAGAACAAATTGAAAAATAAATATAGTCATGTTCATAGAATTGAGGATATTTGGGTAGATTGCAAAACTAAGGAAGATATCAAGAAACTTGATCACTATCACCTCACCAAAGATCAAATAGTCCATCTCAACCTGGCAGATGTTTCTGATGACTTGGTTGATGATGGCAATATCCTAGATCATGTTTATGAAAGAAATTTGATTGAAAATACTCCTCTCCCTTTTATCCAATGATCTCAAAAGGAGGTGGTTTCTGTAAGAGCCAAAATTTCAAAGGATTCTTGCAAATACAAATGTTTGGTTAACATAGAAAGGAATCCAATTGAAACAATTTACCACTAGACAAAAAAATGATATTGTTGGACCTATTGGAAAGAGATCATAATTATGAACAAAGAATAGGAAAGATCCTATTGCTTCCCCTAGAGATCCCAAGTACAACTTCACTATAGGAACAAGTAAGGGGAAGGAAGAAGAAAAAGATTCTACTTCAGGTTCTTAGTAGGAGAAAGAACAAGAACTAGAAGAAGGGGAGGGTGAGGATGATCCTATTGATGTAGATCAACTTGAAGCATAACAAGAGCATCAAGAGGAGCAAGAAGAATAAAATTTTGATAAAGAAGGTTTACTAGAGATTCCTAGAGGTACTAAACCTAAAGACATAGAAGGACATGTTCCATAGGTATCAAGTCTTTTTCAGTTGCTACATCTTCAAAGGTTCATGTTTTGAATCTATACCATTTGGGTTCACTATTTCATGTGTGTCAAATTCTCCTAGTGTTTTCATTCCTTTATCTCTTCTTCTGATACTACTAAAGTTGTCTTAGATACTCCTCAAGATAAAATTGAGAATGTGTTTTCCACTTTTCCAAATTTGTCTGAAGTATCCACATCTATGTTTGAGGATTTTGATAAGTTCATGTCAAACATGGGGCCCTTATTCAATGTGTCAAATGCTAAAAATTCATCTTTTGTTATGACTTCCACTCCCTCAATTGTAACCACTATTGTTCAAGGCCAAGGAACTTCTCAAGCATTGGCTACTAGTACTGACTCCATCCTACCACCCTAGTTACTTTCTAACACTCCCAAGAGGGAGAAGCAATCTATCTCTCTTGATGATTTTGATTTTGGTCAACTAGTGTTTTTCAAACCAAAGACCATAAAGAAATCCAAAACCATCTCAAGGGTTAAGGTAGATAATGCCAAGAACAAATAGGTAGAAAATTGCCAAGAACAAATATAGAAATATTGCAGAGCCTCCTCCTAATAAAAATATAAGTGAATTCCAAGAAGAGGACTATAATAACAAGAGTTGAGCTTGGAAAGAAAACCCATGAAGGTACAGTGGAAGATGCTAATTCAACTTTTGATACTTTTGTTGCAAGATACAATGAAGAGAACAAGAGGAACAACTCGACATTGTGTTAGTTAAGATAAAAAAGTCTTCATAAGTAATCAAGCCAATAATTTAATAGATTGATGAGTAGATCATAAAACAAGCTTAGCAAGTCACCTCATGAGGTAGAGCAATAGGTGAAGTGATGGATAGGATTCTCACTCAAGGAAACCACCTTTTGAGTTCTACTTTCAAGTTGATTAACAATGTGAAGAGTGTTCAGTTTGAATTGAATGCAACACTAAAAGTATTCTTGGAGGTAATGACTACACATGAATATAATTTTGATGCCTGGAGAAAGCTCAGTGATTTCTCTCTAGATGTCTTGGTTGAAAATGGTGTGATTCCTTCTAGGAAAATGTATTTTCAGTATAAGGAGTTGCTAAAGCATCATATGAAATTTTTAGAGAATCTCATTGAAGACCTAGAGGAGGAAAATGGTTTGGGTGAAAAGACAGTGGAAAGGATCACTGACAAGATTCATGAGATTTCTTGTGATTTACTTGATCAGGATCACAAATTACTACCCTTGGATCCGACCATACAAGAATTTAGTTTGCTTGTTCAGGCCGAAGTCAAGAGAGAAAATTTCACTCTCTCATCAATTGACAAATTCATAGATATCCAAGTTATCTTAGATAGTTTAGGATCTATCTTGACAAAATCCAAAGAAAATACTCTAGCTTGATGGACTCAATTACACAAGCTCAAGTCATCTCAGGACGTGTTGATGAACTAGATGACTCAAAAGTAAAGTTGCTCTCCAAAAGTTTGGAGATTTCTTACAGAAAAATGGAGATGATGATGTTCAAGATGGAGATCCAGAATATAGTCTTTTTTATGCATTTCTAGTTTAGTTTCATTTTGTAATTCCAATCAACACTTCAAGTGTCATTATTTATATACAATTTTGCATGTAGGAGTGCGCAAGTCCTAAGTCAAATCAAAATCTACTTTTGACTTAGTCATAGTTAGATGATTTTCTCCTAATTTTTCTCATATCCCCTCTCCTATATATATGAGGGAGATCTTTGTAACTTTTATTTTTTATCTATATGCAACTAGACTGTCAAAGTGAAAAACGAAGTGAAACTTTGACTTCATTTGTGATTTTGCTACTTCAATCAATAAAGACAGCACCTTTGGCACTCAAACTTTGTGTTGAGTTCATTATATTATATAGTAAGAGTGTTCTTATGTCATTCTTGTTATGGTAATTGAATTGATTGACTAAAAGTGGTTTGTAGTCCGAGGGTGAACTCACAGTACTGGCTCCCATTTTTGACTAACTTTGACAGTTAGATGAACATTTTTAAAAATACCTTCACTTTCCAACACCTATAAATTTTAAACCGTTAAGAATTTGAATAAAATCTATTGAATTTTTCATCTCCCTCAAAAAGTAGTTTTTTACAACAAACAGCTTTTTTTAAGAGTGATGTGCATCCCGAAATGCATAAATTTTTTTCTTATAAATGATAAACACTTAATTCTTTTGAATTTTGGTTTGTAACATCAATAACCCGGGAATGCAGTTGGTTTAATAGTGATATGTTGAATATTTTTCATTTTATTAAGTTTTGAAGTCTGACTAATTATAATTTAGATATATGTGTACATTTGAACACATAACTTGTTCTATATATATCAAAAAAAAAAAATCTTTTTTTTAGAAAGAAGACATCAATACCTAAGGCATAGATATTTTTCACATTTTTTTTGAATTAGTTTACTATTTTTTCCAATGCATTGAATAAAGAAGTTCATGTTCAGTGAAAAACTTACATTCATAAGAAATAAAATTAAAATATATTAATGAAATTAAATATATTAAATATTATACTATTTGGAAAGCTTATAATAAGGATGAAATACTTATAAAAAAACAAAACTTCTAAATGAATTCATTTGACCCCCAAAAAGCTATTTTAAAATTGGTCAGCATTTGATAGATGTAAAGGAGACTCCATTACTAGTATGATCTAGAAGTAGAGAGGTTATATCCAAGAAATTTTGATCTACGATCCTTTGATCTAACTCTCTTCAATTAATTACTTCAAATGGTACCTCTTAAAGCTTACATCATTATATTTTTTTTTTAAATGTATGATTTCAACAAAAATCAAGATGTACCAAAAAGTGGGAACCAACATTCACTAAAAGTGGTTTGTAGGAATATTATGAAAGAGGAGAATAAATTTGGTTGTGTAGACTTTTTGTTAACTTTTAAAATTAATAGAATAGAACTTGTAGGAGGATAACATCATAAAGCCTTTGAGTTTTACCCTATTATCTTGTAGTAAGTATATGAACTTAAGTTTTAGTTTGTAAATTTGTATGAAAAATATCATTATAAAGACACTGAGCTTTATTTTGTTATTTAAGAGAGATTGTTTTGGGTTACAAAATTTATTGGAAAAAGGTTGATAAGATAATAGTGTATTGAAGACATTAATCTTCATCATTATTTTCTCATCTTGAGAAGAAACGAAAGACTTTGTGGCTTCATAGAAACTTTGCTTCTTTACTTGTAAATCTCATATGTATATGCTCCTAGGTTATTTCTTATGAAGTTAGAATTTGTTTAAATCATTATTGCTCTAAATTGTAATATCCTTTCTGAAAAGAGAGAAAAGGATAAATATCCATTTTGAAGAAAGAGAATGAGATGGTGTAACACCCAATATTAGAAGAGTAATTAGAATTTTGTTTCAAAAAAGTTAGACTGATAAGCAAAGGGGGAGCCTCCCTTATAATTAGGAAAGTTTTAATCTCACTCACTATGGATGAAACCACAATTTTGTAAACCTCACAAGTTTACAAAATTTTCAACCAACATGGTTATCGCACCATGTGTACCAAATAGAGGAAGACACATTTTTCCTAGAAGCCAAGGGATCAACAAGATTTAAAATACATTTAAATTTTAACCTAAAGAATAGTTTGTCCCTCTTCCATAAGGCCTCTCTACCACCTTTTTTGTCTTATTTGGCCTTAACCATGTTAAAGTCCCAAATACATATCCAAGGGACCTTGAGGAGATTAAAAGCTAGCCAATTCTACAACATTTTTCCTTCCATAAAATCATTAGAAGCATAGATAGAACAAAAACCAAATTGCAAATCATTAACTTGAATAATGACCCAAACTACTCTATTACAAGGTAAAGAACCAGATTGAGAAATGTTTTATTATTATATTTAGGATGAAAGAGAATAGAAGTGCCCCCTCTCCCCTTGTCATGATTAGATATAACCAAAGCAGCCTTGTTCCAAATAGTTTTTAGAATAGTTTGGGCCTAAATTCCAACAGCATTAATTTCTTGCAAACATAAGAAATCAAGACTAGGTCTAGTCTTACAAAAAACTTCTCACCACAAATTTCATATCTCTTGTCTCTATCCCACTGACATTCCAACTACATATGTCTAAACTCATTGAGGATAAGGGGGGGAGGATATTTTTATTTTTATATAACCTATCAAAACAATTAGGAAATATTTCCCTTTTTTGGAGGCTTTGTTTTCACCAAAGTCTAATTTAAGTATTTTATCTTTATAATTTCTTTTCTTGTTGTCTTCCTTACCATTTACAAGGCTCTAATCCAATAATGAGATCTTCATTTTATGAACAAGTTTTTCTTGGCCCATATTGGACACAAAAAATCATTACCCATCAACTCTTAATCCAACATGGAACTAGGGTTTATGGTATAAGGGGATGGTTACAAGGAAGGGCACAAAATTTCTATAATTTCAGCAGCTTTGGCCTTAATAGAATCCAGGGTCAATTGTTGGGAATTCTTCCTAGTGGTGACATATGAGACCTTCTCAACAAGAGGACAAATGGACAATATATGAATGGTTAACTCTTGAGCATGAATCACTTCCAACTCCTCTTCAAATAGAGGGTCAGCTAAAGAAATACTTTTTTTATATGCCCTATTATCTTTAGGTTCAGATGTAGGCCCATTACTGGGTTCAATATTGAATGGTCTATACTATATACATTTAAAGGTTGGTGTAATAAATCATGCACTCAACCCAATAGAAGTACCCAATGGGGTAACCTAATGTCCTGAGCAAAGATCCATTTAATTATCAACTAGGAATGTGTCTTCTTCTATGATTTCAGCATTGTATGTGCATTAGGAAATCCATCTATATTGTTCTATTGGTTGTGTATATAAAATAAACTGAAATCAATAAACTAAATTAAAAATATAACAATGATGGAAATAAATTATAACTGCACAATAGTGGTTGCAGGTTGACTAGTTATTTGACATAAGAAAGGTTGCAAGATGATTGTTATAAAACTAATAAAATTAAATACACTGAAACAAAACCTACCTTAAACAATTAATCACTAATAGTAAATCATAATGAATAACAATCTAAAATACTATAGAGTCATAGCTCCTCAAGTGGCCCTTGCTTGAGTGGATACAATCTTAGTTATTAGAAATCAATCTTCAATATAAAGCTTCATTTTTGAAATAATCTTCTTATTGCAAATCAAAGATTACATGGAATAATATCAAAAATTTTG
The DNA here is from genome assembly GCF_030272615.1 of Cryptomeria japonica. Lineage (NCBI taxonomy): Eukaryota > Viridiplantae > Streptophyta > Pinopsida > Cupressales > Cupressaceae > Cryptomeria > Cryptomeria japonica. The sequence goes on along the minus strand of NC_081414.1, from coordinate 407,855,377 downwards.
ATTGAACAAAGAAACTACTAACAAGACTCAACACTAACTGGATACTCTCTATATCTCACAACTCAACAAGATCTCATATTTATGCATGAGGCTTGAGAGTTGGATTAAATCAGTCTTGAAACAACTTACAACACATGTCCATTCTCCCATTAAAATGAGAAGATGATTTTTTTTTCATAACTAATAATAAAACCAAACTAAATGAGTTGATGTCGTCAAATTCAAAATCAAGTTCTTTACAACATCCTAAACTATTAGACCTAAAAACATGTAAAAATGTGTCATAATGATTAATGATTCATGATTTATTTTTCATTTTTTTCAAAACAAGGTGGCAGTGCCAATTAATATATTTTATTATATAAAGCTGATTCAAAGAGCTCCCAGAGAAAAGAACCAGTAAGAAAAATTCCAATCCTTGCTCTACAATACATAGAAAGGTTGTGAGATTTAAATCTCAAATATACCAAGAAATACAATATCTTATAGTGTCCAGAATACCGAGTGCCATAAAACATCCCCCAGTATCGAATATTTTCTGGAATGTATTGAACAAGATGCAGTCTAAACCAAAACATCATGAGAGTTGTGCATATTTACATAGCAGTCCACAATCTCTCTCACTTATAAATTTATCGAACTTACAATCCAACACACTTCTTGTTGGCATTATGTGAACTGCTATAAGGACATAATGATATTGTATGTTGTCATTGATGTCAATATGTGATATGAAGTGAACCGACATATGTGATATGTGGGAAGAGAGAACTAGCATATGTGTGAACCGGTATAAATGCCAAAGTGAAGCGGTATATCTGTTCAAGGTGAACCGGCATGTAGTTATGGGAACCGGTACATGGAAGCATCGTATGACTACCGGTTGGTAGGTAGTTTCCACTTTAGGATTTTCGGTTGGAGTACCTCAAGCCTGTGTGACTCAATCGGTGATCTTTGTGTGATGAGTTAGCAGTATAACGGAGAACAAATCATGTTGCCACGTAAGCCCTATGCACATGAAGGATCTTGCATGAAGAAGACTATCCCTATCTACCTTAGGAATGTGTGAAGTTTGTTAAACGGTGATAATGCGTGATGGGTTATCAGCTGCCATGAAATTGGTGGATAATGGACGATGGAGAATGTCTTGAGATCGATTCAAGATTGTTGCATTTAATGTAGTATGATTCAATGGTCAGGATTGAACCATTTGAAATGCTTAACCTAACAGGTTTAGGGTTTAGGGTTTTTGCTACCGACCTGTCTGTTTCCTATAAAGTTGATGTTGTGTTTCTTTCTAAAGTTGTTGGCAAAAGTTGTATGTGTGTATCCAAGGGAAGTGATACATGATTCTTGCTAGACCAAAAGAAAGAAGAGATACCTGCAAAGTGAATGTGCAGAAGGTGAAGAGGAGCCAAAATGGATCTGCATTAGCATTGAGTGTTGTTATCAAATCATTGTAATTCTTGTTGATCTTTAACCACTTCAATAGTTGTGAAATCCCTTAACAGGGTAGCCTTAACCGGCTTGATACAAATCCTTTAATAGGGTAACTCAAAGTTATTGAGTTCTAGGAAGCTATAGAGCTCTGGAGATCCTTTAGCTATTGAGTTCTTGAAATCCTCTAACAAGGTAACCCTAACCAGGTTTAACCCTTAACCAAGTATTATAACCATCCCTTAACCAGGTGATCCCTAACAGGATCGGTTCCTAGCAGAACCTATTGTAATGTCTTTAACCAGACAAGGCTCCTAATAGAGCAGACTTCTAAAGAGTTCAAAAAGCAGCTTGTGGGTATTCATCCCCATCGTGGTTTTTCCCAGTTGGGTTTCCATGTGAAAAATATGTGTGTCATGTGTGATGCTTTTATCTTGTGATGCTTTGTTATTACCTGTTAAGCATATGATGATTCTGTGTTTTATGCATGTCTATAAAACATTTTGAACTAACTATTGTGAAGATCTGATGATAGTTTACCTGTTCATGCATGAGGATGTAATGGTACTATAGTATTGAGCTAAGAGGAAAGCTAACTAAGTAACTATTTTATGATTGTTTTAGTTGTTCTGGGTCTTACCGATTACACTCTGTTCCAACCAGTGTCACTGCTTGCCAGTCATTCGGAGTATTTGCTGTCAAACCAGTTTTGGACAGTATTTTGTTTGTACTGATTCACCCCCCCCTCTCAGTACCGGTTTGGTACTATTCATTCATCATTGAGTTATCAATTGGTATCAGAGCACTCTAGGTCCTCCATGTTGTAATTTTAATTGCTTGAGGTAAAGATCCCAGTCAAATGATGAAGAGGGAAGGTCCAAAGTTTAACAAGGAGAATTTTGGTATATGGAAAGATAGGATGAAGATATTCATTAGAAGCATGGGTGCTCAACACTGGAGTTATGTTGAGAATGTCTATGTTGTCCCTATGGGTACTCTCACTGATGACCAAAAGAGAGAGATACAAGAAAATGGGCAAGTCATGGAAGCCCTTATTAGTAGTCTATCTGACATTGAGTTTATTGATGTTCAAGACAAGGTAAATCCCAAAGAGGTATGGGATGCTCTTGAAAATATCTATGGTGGTGATGAACATGTAAAACAGGCTAAGGAAGAAAGTCTAAGAGGGAAGTTTGAAGATATGTGGATGGTTGAAGGTGAGACCATCCAACAGTATGGAATAAGAATCAAAACAGTTGTTGGACAAATCAAGAGTGCAGGTGGTAAAATAGAAGATTCCACTGTGGTAAGAAAAGTCTTGAGATCCCTGTTGTCGGTCTATGCAATAAGGGTTGCGGCTATTCAGGAGCTGAGATCAATAGACAAAACTAAGGTATCCTTGGACTCCATCATAGCCAAGTTGACAGCCTATGAGCTAAATAGTTTTGATGGCAGTGTTCAGAAGATTGAATCAGCATTTAAAGCCTCTGCTATACCATCCAGAAAAGGAAAAGAAGCTAGCACTAGTGGTGAACCTAGACAGAGTAGAGAAATGAATGATGAGGAGATCCTGATGGCATTTGAAGCTCTCCTTGCCAGGAAGCTTCCTAAAGGAACCGGTAAATACAAAGGTAAGCTACCTTTGAAATGCTTTTCTTGTAACCGAATAGGACATATTGCTATAAACTGTCCTAATGGTGATAACAAGGACAAACCAGAAAGGTTTAGTAAATTCAAAGAAGGAAACTGGAGAAACTATTTTGTGGCAGTTGATGAAGGTGTCACGGATGAGGAATCAGAAGATGAAGAGAATGAAGACATTGTGTTTGTTGTTGTAAAGGAAGATGTGGCAGACAAGAAGGCTCTTGTCTCCTGGTTTGATAATTCCAATGAGTGGATCATTGGCAGTGGTTGTTCTCACCATATGATAGGTGACCAGAGCAAGTTTCTATCCTTGGAGGAGTATGGTGGTGGTATGATTCGCTTTGGCAATGATGCACCATGCGTGGTCAAAGAAAGAGGGTCCATCTCTCTGAATGGAAAGAGTAGTGTTGACAATGTGTACTGGGTTGATGGTCTCAGACACAACCTTCTGAGTGTTGCCCAGCTGAATGATAGTGGCCTCACTCTAGAATTCAAGAATGGAGTCTGCAGAATCAAAGGAAAAGATGGTGAACTGGTGGCCACCGGCATGTAGACCAAAGGTAACCTATTTCATCTGAATTCAAATATAAGTACATGTCTTATGGCTAAGTTTGATGATAGCTGGATATGGCATGGGAGACTCTGTCATGTAAACTTTGATAACATTGTGAAGGCAAGTAAGATCAAGGCAGTTAGAGGGTTGCCGGTGCTAAGCAAACTGGATAATACCTTGTGCAGAGAGTGTTAATTGGGAAAAATGTCTTCCTCAACTTTTAAAGGTAAATCTTTCACTGCTAACAACTTGCTTGATCTTGTGCATACTGATTTGTGTGGTCCTATGAAAACTAGAAGTGTGCAGGGTGATAGGTACTTCGTGATTCTCATTGATGACTACTCAAGAATGATGTGGGTCACATTCTTGAAAGACAAGTCTGAAGCCTTTGTGAAATTCAAAGCTTTCAGAGTATTAGTGGAGAAGGAAAGTGGTAAAAGGATCAAGTGTCTCAGAGCTGATCAAGGGGGGGAATTCACTTCTGGTGAATTCAACAAGTATTGTGAAGAATTTGGCATCAAGAGGCAATTGTCTTCCCCCCGGACTCCACAACAGAATGGCCTAGTAGAGAGGAATAACTAGACTATGGTTGAAGCAGCTAGAACCATGTTGATTCAAGGAAAGGTAGCTTGCACCTTTTGGAGAGAAGCGGTGAGCACCGCAATCTACACAATGAACCGGGTACTCATCAAGAAAGGTAAGGACAAAACTCCTTATGAGTATTGGACTGGTAACACACCTACGGATAGCTACTTTAGGGCATTTGGTAGCAAATGTTACATCAAGAGGAGTGAACATCAAGGCAAATTTGAAGCTAAATGTGATGAGGGAATATTCCTAGGATATTCCACCAAGAGTAAAGCTCTCAAGTGTTACAACAATAGGACTCTGAGAATTATGGAAAGTATCAATGTAAGAGTTGATGAATCCTCTAAGAAAACTGAGGAATCCAGTAGTGAGAAAGTTGTAAATGAACTGGTTGCAACCTTCTGGGAACCGGTTGTCAGTCAACCAAGTACCAGTAATAGTGTTCTTGAATCGGTGAATGTTGATACTGATGAAGATGAGGATGAAGAGGAAAAACAATAAGAACTAGTCAAGACCATTCCTCGGTATGTCAAGTTGAATCATGATCCTAAGCAGATCATAGGAGATAAGGATGCAAGAATCCTTACAAGAAGAAAGATCAGAGAAAACTCATGTATGATCTCTGAATTTGAGCCTAAATCATTCAAAGAGGCTCATAAAGATGAAGACTAGATCAAGGCAATGGAAGAGGAACTTGACCAGATAGAGAAAAATGGTACATGGTCCTTGGTACCCAGACCAGAGCATAAAAATTTCATTGGCACCGAATGGGTGTTCAAAAACAAGCTCAATGAGGATGGCACAGTGATTAGGACTAAAGCCAGATTGGTGTGCAAAGGATATGCTCAAGAAGAAGGAGATGACTATGGAGAAACCTTTGCTCCCATAGCCAAATTGGAAGGAGTTCGTATGCTTCTTGCATATGCAGCTTTTAAAGGATTCAAGGTATATCAAATAGATGTAAAATCTGCATTCCTAAATGGTGTACTTGAAGAGGAGGTGTATATAGAGCAACCAGATGGGTTTTCCCTATCTGAAGACAGTGATATGGTGTGCAGGCTACATAAAGCCTTATATGGTCTAAAGCAGGCACCTAGAGCATGGTATGAATGTCTACATTCCCATCTTGTGATGATTGGATTTGAGAGAACAAGTGAAGATAGTAATATCTACTTGAAGTCTAAAGGAGATAAGATCCTGATCTGTGAGGTTTTTGTTGATGATATTATCTTTGGTGGAGATGACAAGATGAGTCATGAGTTTGCTGATAAGATGAAGAAAGAGTTTGAGATGTCACTCATAGGGGAGATTAAGTTCTTCATTGGACTGCAGATCCAGCAGATGAAAGATGGAATCTTTATCACTTAGTCCAAATATGTCAAAGAGGTGTTGAAGACCTTTGGCATGGAAGATAGAAAATCGGTTGGTACACCGATGGTGACTAGTTGCAAATTGTCAAAAGAGGATGATTCTGCACTGGTTGATGAGAAAGAATACTGATCAATGATTGGTAAGTTGCATTATGTAGTGCATAGCAGACCAGATATTGCACATGCAGTTGGCATTACTACAAGGTTCAAGAAAATTCCAAGAGAATCCCACTTGGTTGCAGTCAAGTGGATTCTTAGGTATCTGAAGGGAACAGTTGACTATGGATTGTGGTACCCATACAACAATGATTTCATTCTGAAAGTATTCACAGATGCTGATTGGGTAGGTAATGTGGATGACCGGAAAAGCACAACCGGTGGTGCATTCTTTCTCGGTGGTAGACTTGTCTCATGGATGAGTAAAAAGCAGAGTTGTATCTCTCCATCTACAGCGGAAGCAGAGTATGTTGCAGCTTTCATGAACTGCACTCAAACAATTTGGATGAAGCATGTTTTAAATGGCTTCAAAATCCCTGTATCTGAACCGGTAAGTATATTCTATAATAACACAAGTGTTATCAATATTTCAAAAAATCCGGTTTTACATTATAGAACCGAGCATTTTGAGCTTAAGTATCATTTCTTGAGGGAAAAGGTTCAGAATAAAGAGATTGCACTAGAACATATTTCTAGTAAGGAGCAGTTAGCAAACATATTCACCAAGCCTCTCCCAAAGACTACATGTGTGCATTTAAGAGGTGAATTGGGGGTACTACCCCTTCAGGAGGTGAACTAAAAGTATTTGTTCCACATCAGTCGGGTATTGCATAGTCAAATTATTGTTGATTGATGTGTTGAAGGATGCTACTCCTCAGCAAGAGCAGCATAATGGCACAGGGATGCTTGTGCCTCCACTTTGGCATTGTTGTCAAAGGGGGAGAAGGAGTGAAGCGGAAAAGATATCTGCAGAAAATGGGGGAGAAGATGTGAAGCGGAGAGATATCTTTGTAATTTGCCATCAATGCCAAAGGGGGAGATTGTTGGCATTATGTGAACCGGTATAAGGACATAATGATATTGTATGTTGTCATTGATGTCAATATGTGATATGAAGTGAACATGCATATGTGATATGTGGGAAGAGAGAACCGGCATATGTGTGAACCGGTATAAATGCCAAAGTGAAGCGGTATATTTGTTCAAGGTGAACCGACATGTAGCTATGGGAACCGATACATGGAAGCATTGTCTGACTATCGGTTGGTAGGTAGTATCCACTTCAAGATTTTTGGTTGGAGTACCTCAAGCCTATGTGACTCAATCGGTGATCTTTGTGTGATGAGTTAGTAGTATAACGGAGAATAGATCGTGTTGCCATGTAAGCCCTGTGCATGTGAAGGATCTTGCATGAAGAAGACTATCCCTATCTACCTTGGGAATGTGCAAAGTTTGTTAAACAGTGATAACGCGTGATGGGTTATCAGCCGCCATGAAATTGGTGGATAATGGATGATGGAGAATGTCTTGAGATCGATTCCAGATTGTTGCATTTAATGCAGTATGATTCAATGGTCAGGATTGAACCGTTTGAATTGCTTAACCTAACAGGTTTAGGGTTTAGGGTTTTTGCTACCGACCTGTCTGTTATGGGAACCGATACATGGAAGCATTGTATGACTATCGGTTGGTAGGTAGTATCCACTTCAAGATTTCTAGTTGGAGTACCTCAAGCCTGTGTGACTCAATCAGTGATCTTTGTGTGACGAGTTAGTAGTATAACGGAGAACAGATCGTGTTGCCACGTAAGCCCTATGCACATGAAGGATCTTGCATGAAGAAGACTATCCCTATCTACCTTGGGAATGTGTGAAGTTTGTTAAACAGTGATAACGCGTGATGGGTTATCAGCCGCCATGAAATCGGTGGATAATGGATGATAGAGAATGTCTTGAGATCGATTCAAGATTGCTGCATTTAATGCAGTATGATTCAATGGTCAGGATTGAACCGTTTGAATTGCTTAACCTAACAGGTTTAGGGTTTAGGGTTTTTGCTACTGACCTATCTGTTTCCTATAAAGTTGATGTTGTGTTTCTTTCTAAAGTTGTTGGCAAAAGTTGTATGTGTGTATCCAAGGGAAGTGATACATGATTCTTGCTAGACCAAAAGAAAGAAGAGATACCTGCCAAGTGAATGTGCAGAAGGTGAAGAGGAGCCAAAACAGATCTGCATTAGCATTGAGTGTTGTTAGCAGATCATTGTAATTCATGTTCATCTTTAACCACTTCAACAGTTGTGAAATCCCTTAACAGGGTAGCCTGAACTGGCTTGATACAAATCCTTTAATAGGGTAGCTCAAAGTTATTGAGTTCTGGGAAGCTATAGAGCTCTAGATATCCTTTAGCTATTGAGTTCTTGAAATCCTCTAACAAGGTAACCCTAACCGGGTTTAACCCTTAACCGGGTGATCCCTAACAGGATCGGTTCCTAGCAGAACCTATTGTAATATCTTTAACCGGACAAGGCTCCTAACAGAGTGGACTTCTAAAGAGTTCAAAAAGAAGCTTGTGGGTATTCATCCCCACTGTGGTTTTTCCTAGTTGGGTTTCCACGTGAAAAATATGTGTGATGATTTTATCTTGTGATGCTTTGTTATTACCTATTAAGCATATGATGGTTTTGTGTTTTATGCCTGTCTATAAAACATATTGAGCTAACTATTGTGAAGATCTGATGATGGTTTACCTATTCATGCATGAGGATGTAATGGTACTATAGTATTGAGCTAAGAGGAAAGCTAAGTGAGTAACTGGTTTATGATTTTTTTAGTTGTTCTGGGTCTTACCGGTTACACTCTGTTCCAACCAGTGTCACTGCTTGCCAGTCATTTGGAGTATTTGCTGTCAAACTGGTTTTAGATAGTATTTTGTCTGTACTGATTCACCCCCCCCTCTCAATACCGGTTTGGTACTATTCATTCATCATTGAGTTATCACTTCTCAAATCGATATCCCTTCACAATATACAGATGCAGCAAAACCACAGGACCCTGCACTTATAATATCACACATACCAATTTATATCATTATGAAAAAGACCACTGTATAGCTATATGTAATATTATCCTATACCCATATCCTCCAAAATTTTTGCCTTAAGAATTGGATAAGAATCAAAATCACAATTCGGACCCATCATATTAAGTTCCTCCTTGGAACTTCCCATATTTGTCAAATGATCTACAACCTGGTTCCCTTCTCTATACACATGTGAAATGGTGAAGTTTGTAAATGTATCAATTAGTTTCCATGCTTGTTCAAGTAAATATCTTATCTACCAATTATCATTATTTCTCTTTATGCAAGCATTGATAATAATAGTTGAATAGCCTTCAATGTGTATTTATGAGATGTTCAGTTTTTTTACTAGTAGAATACCTTCAAGTAAAGCATATGCCTCAGCAAAGTTGTTAGTACCCGGCAGAATAAAAGCAGCTTTCAAAGCTAAAACACATCCCGTGTGATCCCTTATGCATACTCCTATCCCTGCATCACTTGGGTTCCCTTTAGAGGAGCCATCAAAATTTATTTTGAAATGCATTGAATACGGATACACCATTTCACTTTATTTTTATAATTTTTACTAGTTCTCACTCTCAGAAGACAAGGTGATACAAGAATAGCGATGCCCTTCCAACAGTTAGTAACTTGACCATCCCAAGAATTAAATTCCCTATTTGAATTGAACTTATTTGAAACTTGAGCATTAATCAGTTCTTATACTGATTTTTCAATATAATTGAAAACTTCAGAAAGAGGAGATTTTGCTTTTGAAAAATACACTTATTTCTTTCCCACCAAAGTGACCATACTACTATGGATGGGATCACTTTCCAAATACATGCAAAAAGAGAGGATAAGTATAAGACTGGCCATGACTGGAACAAATCCCATACATTATCTGGAAGAGGTGTGCTAAAGGAAATCTTATCAAGCACGAACATCCAACAATAGTGAGCAAAATCACATTGGACGAGGAGATGATCTAACGTTTCACTGTGTTCACCACAAAGTACACAAGCAAATGGATGTGCAATATTCAATTTAACAAGTCTCTCATTGGTGATTATTCTCTTATGTAGAGCAAGCCAAGCAAACATCCCTGCCTTGGGAAGAACACTATTATTCCAACAGAAATTGTAGGCTCTTTGTAAATAGGATTGAACAGACATTTGATGAATTGCCTTATACCCTTCCTTGATAGAGTAATTTCCATTCTTCGTAGGGCACCATATCGATTTGTCCAAACCATTAGAGATAAAGATAATGCGGTTCTTGAGAATCAAAGAAAAATTTACCTTTTGACCCGAGGAGATTGGGAGTAGAGCTGGCTTCTTCCAAATGACACGATTTGAAGGCTTCTCAAGATCATCTATGTAATCATAAATGTGTGAACCCCAATGAGAAATAAATATAGGGATCACAACTACTAGGGAATCCTCCAGATTAAGAGTGGGAAGACCACTCCATGAATCATACCAAAAGTTGACTTCTTTGCCATTATGTACTTGCCACGATAAGTATCTAGTAATCACATTCCTAGAGTCCATCATGAAGTTCCAAACTGCAGATCCTGATGGAGGATCAAGGATAGTAAATATACGTGAAGGGGTAGGAGTATCTAAATACTTTTCTTGCATAATTTGACACCATAAAGCATGTGGTTTTTCATACATATTCCAAACTAGCTTTTCCCCAAAGGCCTTATACCTTTTTGACAGATCGTGCAGACCCACCCCGCCCATAGATGTGCTTGGAGTCATTTTGTTGAGAGACACAAGCGGGACCTTTTTCTCTTATAAAAGATTACCTTGTTAGGCCCAGTATGGAAAGCTAATGTACTGAGAGAGGAGGGGTGAATTAGTACTTCAAATCTTTCCTTCAACAATAACTTTACTGTTAAGCATAAACCAAAAACTGTTGTAACATAATATAATGCTAAAACAAATAAATAACAATCATACATGATTCACTCCATAACACATATATTTTGGTTACGCAAAAACTCTTGGTTAGAGAGAAAAACTGCAGTGGGGATGGCACCCACAACTTCACTACTGCAATAATAAAGGTTGCTCGGTTAGAGCTACATGTTTAGCTATTTCTGATAGCTTACCCTATTAGGAGTATCAAGCTCTTTAGATCTACCTTGCTAAAGGATTTTACAACACTTATTCTAAATGTTGCACCTAGTTAAAGGCTTTACAATTTATAGACTTTGTTAGAGTCTTTTACCCTGTTAAAGGTTTCTCTTACAACTCAAAATATTACAATCAAAATCTTACAAAATATCTGCAACTTCACATTTGAAATGTTATAGCAGATTCTATGAGCTCAAAATGAGATTATCGTGCTTATAGCATACCTCGGTCGCCCATAAATTTACTCGGTAAACCTTTATGTTTACTCTATTCCTTGACTGTTCTCTGAAATCCTTCTTAGTGACCTCTGTGTATCTCTGTCAATCGTAACAGTCATAACACTTAGTGCTTTCCCATGATTTTTCTTTTCACATATGTCTTGCTTCACACACATGTTTGATCCTTAATTCATGTTGTATAAATAGATATCTTGTAATGGTAATCTTGTTCATGCTTCGATCTTACAAACATGATTCATTAAATGAATAACCATACAAAATTATTTCATTGGATAGATGTTCTCAAAATCATACAAAATCTTAAGTGAAATTTCCAATGTGTCAATGGTTCCTTGTTCCTCAATCTTTGTAACACGTTTCCACATATGTGTCTAGGTTCAATGAATCTGGTAACACGTTTCACTCGGTGTGTATGAACTTGGTATACCATCTTTGTTGCTTAGTAGTCATAGAACGTTACTCGGTAGACAACTCGGTGTATACTAAACTTTGTGACTCCTTTCTTCTATAACTGATTGCTCTGTGTATACCGACTGAATATTTTGGTAGTAATAACCGACTAGAGTATATAGAATGACTTTGGACATAAAACTAATGAAAACTTAGTAAATAATAACAATCTCCCCTTTTGACATTAGTTTTGAAATGTTTGACAAAACTTCTTTCAAAGTCATAACTCAAAAAAAAATCTATATACTTACAAAATTTGACTATACTGATAGTATATACAATTGTCAATAAAATAGTATACTCAGATATACTCCCCTTATCAATATATTGTACATAACTCTGATTATGCATGCGTTGTGATCAATATTCTGTATTCACTGCTCGATTCACTGCTCCCCCTGTCAAAATTCTCTGTATACTCGAATATGCTGATCTGCTCGGTATACTCCTCTTGTATACACTATACTCCCCCTTTTTGACAAACATCAAAACTAGTTACCATTTGGTGGAGGCAACTGGTCAAAAATGGATTTATACTTTGTTCTTGCATCGGTGAGAGCGGTAGAGAGGGCATCCTTGACACTATCCATGAGTGAATTCTGAGTTGTAATATCAGCTAATAGTGAGATCAGACCATCTAAAGTGCTTCCCTTTGGCTGAGTGGATAAGGAGGTAGCCTTGTTGATTTGTTCTTGGACGGAGGACAAGTGTGGAATGAATAAGGTTTGAAGAGTCATAATGACCATCCTTATTTTGTGCTCTTCATTCCTAAGTTCCAATTGTTGAGCCATGAGCGTTTGTAACTTGGTATAGAAATTTTGAATAGAATTTGGCTCAGTGATCAATTTATTGGAGAGATCAGTGATCTCTTTCTCAATCACTTCTGTTTTATTCTTGATATCTTTAATGAATAAAGAAAATGTACAGAGTTTCTGAAATAAATAAAGAATGTGCTTGAGTTGAGGGGACAACTCAGCAATAAATTTGACAAGTTTTACTTTACCGATAGCAATGGCTTTCTATACCTCTTCAATCATTTTTGCAGTGAGCTCTTTGTCCTTCAATTCGCTCAGGTATTCAGATGCATCTACTCCAGATGCTTCTATTTTAGTGAGGAGTTCATCTAGTTGAATATGGATGGCTGCATCTTTTGTTACTGTAGCTTCAGGTAGCATATCTGCTAATAGTGTTTTGACCTTCTGAAGTACTATGTTTTTCTTTTGAATAGCCATTTGTTTTTCTTGTTCGGCTTTGGCTTTGCATAGTTCACCAAATTCAATAAGTGCTTGCCCTTTTAATTTGGGTATGTCTACATTTGGCAACACAATTAGTTTTGACAAATCTAACTTGAAACTATGCTTTTTCATTTTCTTTTCTTTAGAGGAGGAGGCTTTCACCAGTTGAACTAATACAATGGCTTGGGAGGCTTGTTCACCCTCGGTAGGTTGCTCGATAGAGGCAACACTTTTGTCAATTTCTTTAGCCTCAGATGTATCCTTCGGTGAATCCTTGCTCGGGGTTTCAATTGTAACATTGTCAGTACTTGAAGGGGCTTGAGAAGTCTATTCCCCGGTGGCCTGAGAAGTAGCTTCTCCTTTTGTAGACTGGTGACCCTCTTTTCCTTGTTTAGTATCCTGAGGTGTCTCAGTTGAAACATGTTGACTGACCGAAGGATAGGACTTGACTTGTTCCAAAACTAACTCACTTGATACCAGTTTGGCATAAGCATTCCCTTCTATCATTTATTGCTCATGTTCCTCGGTATCCATGACATCCTCATCAGGTTGTATAGTTTTAGAGGGATCTTGCTCGGTGATATCCACTATTTCAACTTCATGTTGCTCATTAGCACTCTTGATTCAAAAAATTTCTTGCCATTTTTCTTTTGTCTCTTTCTCTACTTCAAGATAAAGGTCATTCATCAGTTTTAAGGCTCTTTGCTTGACCAGTAAGTTTGTGTGGTAGTTTTTTCAGATTTTCACTTATCTCATCTACCAACATGTCTGGAAAGAGATGTACCAGTCTTCTTTCTCTCATCTTCTTTTCCGAGTCCATAGCATATTTCCACCTATTATCAATGTGTATATACAATGATTTTGGAAGACAATTAGTTACTTCCAATGGGACCAATCGGAATTTAAGTAGTGTGCATACAACTAACTCTTCTATTTGCCTCTTTTCTTCTTCTGTCTGAGAGTCATATTTGACATACCTAAATACTCCAAATCCACCATATTGTTTCAAATTGGCACAAAAATTATCAACACTATGTACATCTTCCTTTTTGCTTTTGACAATTTGAAATTTATTTTTGTCTTTAGATTCGGTGTCACTTGACTCTTTATTTAAAATGAGTCTCCGAGTAGACTTCTTGTAAGTTTTTGTTACCTTTGGAACTACAACATTTTTCTATTTCTTACTCGGTGACACTGCAGATGATCTAGTGTTTGGGCATTTCACTGGAGGAGTCGGTGATACATGTGATGTATCATGTTTCTTCCATTTCAAGATTTTGCCTTTTGGCAACTCGGTGCTCAATGTAATAGCTGCTTCTTGGGCTTCAGATTCCTCCTCAGTGATGACTTGAACGCTCTTGATAGGAGTGGAGGAAGAACCTTCTCCAAATTTCTCCGTTAATGCTTTAATCATTTTTGTTGCTTTCCTAGTAGCCTTTGGTACTACAATACTCATTTTGACTTTTTCTTTAACTTCTTCATATGTACTGTATCTGATCTCGGTAGCATCCTTCACAGTGCAAGAAAAGCATCTATCTGCTACTATGTAATGTCAAAATCAATCTCATAACCCATAGGCGGAAAAGATTGAGTTCTCGGTTCTACGGCATTGACATAGCAGTAGTCGGTATCCACTTCAAAACATATATTGTCCTTATATTTTTCCACTAACTGGGGTGGTATCCTGTACCTGTTATGCATCTTTTCCTAAAACTTGCTAAAATAATCATCCATAATCTCATTGAAGTTATCACCTAGTTGTTTGATGAAGTCATTGATTTGATGGGTGATTGGTCGGTGTAGCTCCCAAACTACATTATTGACTGATGGAAAGAATTTCTCAAAATAGAAAAACATGCGTACCAAAAGTGATCCAAACTTTAGTGTGTTTGCCGAGTTGTTCTTCTTTGTCTTCCTTATGGTGTTGAGATTTTCAAACAGATTTTTCAACAACACTTTGCATAGATTAATCTTCATACCTTTCTTCACAATTTTATAGGCTAAGTCAATAGTAGCACAGGGTACAGTGTTTTCCCTTTCCGATTGAAAGAAACAATAACCTATGACTCTAATTGCAAACTTCAGCTCTGCATCTGTGATATTGTTCAGTTTTAGACCTCTGCAATCAGATTCAACTCCGATTAAAGTGATCAATTCTTTCTGTGAAATCATTTTCTGAGCTTGGGCATGGTCAAAAATAGGGTAACCGATGATCAAGTGGATGATTTCCTTGGTGATCTTGAATGATTTCTCTTCTAACCACATAAAGTCATCATGAACCCTGCTCAAAACAAATTTAACCCATTGGGGTTTGAAGACTCGCGAGTAGGTTAGGGCTTTGATCAATCCCTTGATTTTAATATGTTCAAACTTGCTATCCAGTTTGCCATCGGTACACAATTCATCATATGTGTCCTTGATCTCTGTGTGACCTAGTTCCTCAACACGACACTTAGTGAAGAATATTACATCCTCAACTAATAAAACCTTATCCAGAATGAGTGAAAATGCAATTTTATCATCCGGTTCAGATGTTACTTTGGGAGGTAGAGAGTATTTGAGTGAGGGCTTCTCAATGTTCTCAACAACAACGGGTTTCTGAATCTTAGGCGCCATTTCAAACTTTGGATAATCACTAATGAAAGAGCCTTAGGGTTTGAAAACTTTTAACTAGCAGACGCTTTCTACTTAGTAAATACAAAATAGCTATTCACAACTGATATGATCGGTTAACTTGCTTGACAATGCATTGTGATTGATATAAATACCTTGAATTTTCCTTCGGAAGAGATTTGATCGTCTTTGAATCGCTTCGCTCTGCTTTCTGAAAACTTTGTAAGTGTAAAATGACCACGCAAAAAGCTTTAAGTACACATTTTACCTTATCGGGCTCTGTGCAGTTAGGTCAAAAAACATTAAATGCACTCGGTTCCACTAAACCAGTTTACCTTTTTTTGCTTTTACTGAGTAGCCACACTTCCTGCGTTTACCAACTTAATAGGCTTCCTGCATTTACCAACTTGACTAGTGCTCCAAAGGACTTGATAAAATTTCAAACTTGCTAAAGCATCTTAGCTATGCAGATTTTGGAATTAAGTACATGGTAAAATAGGAATTGTTTAAGATTTAACCTTGAGAGAATGCAATCCCTTCATACCTTTACCGATTAATTTGGAATAGATGCACCTAACTCGGTAGGTAAGGTGCTTTCTTCATTTGACACAATTTCCTTCTTTTTCCAAATCATCTAGAATTTGCTTTTTATTTCTTCAATATCTCCTCTAAGTTGATCTTTGCAATCTCTAGCCAAGTGTCCAACTTTGTGACAATGAAAACATGCCATACCAAGATTTCTCCATGATCTTCGGTTGTTCATTCCAAACCTTATAAAGAATTTGGCACTTATATATCCATATCTTCCATAGCATTCACACCATATCCTTGTATTATAATCCCATGGTACTATAGTATATTGTCGGTTAAGATCAGTGTGAGTTTGGTAGCCTTTAGTATTTGCTCAGTGTGCAGACCATATATAGTTCTTCTGCTTAAACCAACACTTCTCAATACTGTGTCCATATCTATTGCAGTTTTTAAAAAACCCTTCGAATTTTGCTTTCTGATAATTGTTAACCGACTTAGTCCTACATTGATTAGATGTATGACCATACTTATTGCAATTGTTATAATAACCATTAGACCTAGTGACATTCGGTTGCTTACCTTTTCTAATTTGGCACAAGTTGGCAGTATGTCCTTGTTTTCCACAGTAGTTGCAAATAGGCTTCTTTCCTTTTATGTTCTTCTTGTTTCCAACTTTCTTTGATGATTCTCCTCTCTCAGTAGTGTGGATTCCCTTCTCGGTAGATTCTTTTCCTTTGTAATCGAGTCCTGCATCTTTGTTGGATCTTCTTGTAGTTAGTTGTTCATCCAACATCCTTGATGCTTCATAACTTTTCTTCAGTGTTTCTTTGGATTTCTTCTTTGTTTCAAGTTCATCAGTCAACCTTGATAGTTCAAGTTTCAATGCTTGATTCTCATTTTCCTTTAGATTTGCTTCATGATGTGCATAACCCAATTGATCAGATAGATTTTGTTGAATTCCAGTCATCCTTGTGATTTCATCATTCTTCTCAGACACTAATGCTTCAAGCTGTTGTTTTTCTCTTTCTATATCTCTTATGTTATCCTCGTTTGTCCTCAATGCATCAAGATTTTTAGTCATCTGTGTGCTGAAATGTTCATGTTCTCTTTTCATTGCTTTTAGCTGATCAGTCAGTGCTTTGTTCTTTTCTTTCAATGCTCCAATCATTTCTTTAGTTTCTTCAGATATATTGTTCTCAGATGATGTCTCAATTTGTTCCACCAGCTCTTGAAAGTCTTGCAAATCATCAGACAATATTCTTGTAACTTTCAATGATCTTTGCACTTGTTTCTGCATGTCTGTAATCACTTGATTAGCATGATCCAATTCATTTTGAATATTCACAATTCTCCGAGATTGTTTGTAGCCTTCCATTGATAAGATCTTTCTCTTTAGACAGTTAAACCCTTTTCCAAGATTAAAGCTCTGATACCAATTGTTAGGCCCAGTATGGAAATCTAATGTACTGTGAGGGGAGGGGTGAATTAGTACTTCAAATCTTTCCTTCAACAATAACTTTACTGTTAAGCATAAACCAAAAACTATTGTAACATAATATAATGCTAAAACAAATAAATAACAATCATACATGATTCACTCCATAACACATATACTTTGGTTACGCAGAAACTTTTGGTTAGAGAGAAAACCTGCGGTGGGAATGGCACCCACAACTTCACTACTGCAATAATAAAGGTTGCTCGGTTAGAGCTACATGTTTAGCTATTTCTGATAGCTTACCCAGTTAGGAGTATCAAGATCTTTAGATCTACCTTGCTAAAGGATTTTACAACACTTATTCTAAATGTTGCACCTGGTTAAAGGATTTACAATTTATAGACTTTGTTAGAGTCTTTTACCCTGTTAAAGGTTTCTCTTACAACTCAAAATATTACAATCAAAATCTTACAAAATATCTGCAACTTCACATCTGAAATGTTATAGCAGATTCTATGTGCTCAAAATGAGATTACCTTGCTTACAGCATACCTCGGTAACCAATAAATTTACTCGGTAAACCTTTCTGTTTACTTTGTTCCTTGACTGTTCTCTTAAATCCTTCTTGATGACCTCTGTGTATCTCTTTCAATCGTAATAGTCATAACACTCAGTGCTTTCCCATAATTTTGCTTTTCACATATGTCTTGCTTCACACACATGTTTGATCCTTAATTCATGTTGTATAAATAGATCTCTTGTAACAGTGATCTTGTTCATGCTTCGATCTTACAAACATGATTCATTAAATGAATAACCATACAAAATTATTCCATTGGATAGATGTTCTCAAAATCATACAAAATCTTAAGTGCAATTTTCAATGTGTTAACGGTTCCTTGTTCCTCGATCTTTGTAACACGTTTCCACATATGTGTCTAGGTTCAATGAATCTAGTAACACGTTTTACTTGGTGTGTATGAACTCAGTATACCATCTTTTCTGCTCGGTAGTCATAGAACATTACTCGGTAGACAACTTGATGTATACTAAACTTTGTTATTCCTTTCTTCTATAACCGACTGCTCTGTGCATACCGACTGAATATTTTGGTAGTAATAACCAACTAGAGTATATAGAATGACTTTGGACATAAAACTAATGACAACTTAGTAAATAGTAACATACCTTTCCAAATAAAATTTCGAATAATTTTCTTGATATGAGAGACAACAGATTTCAGGTCTTGAAGGACTGAAATGTTGTAGTTTGGAATTGTAGCCAAAACAGTTTTGACAAGAAGGATTCTGCCTGACAGAGATAACCATCTAGCTTTCCACACAGAAATTTTTCTTTTTAATCTGTCAATCACAGAATTCCAAAAAGAAGGTTTCCCTACTCCCATAAAGAAAGGGATACCCAAGTACGATGATGGAAGAGAATCCATTGGAAAGCCCAATGTCTGGATAATGTTGTTAGACACCATTTCAGAAGTATTGAATATGAATAGTTTAGATTTTTGCGCACTGATTTTCTGTCTAGATCCAGAAGTATATATATCCAATATTTTCTTAATATGCCTTGCTTCTTGTATATTGGAACAGCCAAATAAAAGTGTATCATCTACAACTAAGGTGTGGGTGATAAAAATTGAGGTATCGGGGATGCATAACCCCTTCCAGAACCCCAAACTCAACTGCTTATTGACCAATCTACTAAAATATTCTACCATGATAATGAATAGAAAAGGTGATAGCGGGTCACCTTGTCAAACCCCTTAGGTGGCTCAAAAAAAACCAGAAGGATTACCATTAACAATAACTGAAAAATGTGCCCCAGAGAGGCAATTTTTGATCCATTTGCACCACTTATCCAAAAAGCCAACTTTTTAAGCACTCTCAAAAGAAAGGACCAACATACTTTATCATATGCTTTCAACATGTCTAATTTAGCTATAAAAGCAAGGGATTGTGAAGAGCTAATTGAGTGCAGAACTTCATGGGCCACAAGCGCACCTTCTGATGTTTCCCTGCCAGGAACAAAACCTCCTTGTTAAAGAGATATTACTTTAGGTATCAAGGATTTTAACTGGAGATAGATAGCTTTTGTGAAAATCTTGTACACTAAATTACATAAGGAGATAGGCCTAAAATCTGCAAAAGATTGAGGGTTATTGGATTTGGGGATAAGAGCAAGATGGGTTAAATTGAAGTTCTTGAGAATAAAAGATTTTTGTCTTGACTCCTCCAAAGCCATTAAAAGATCAAACCCTAAAACATCCCAACACTTTTGAAAGAATAGTATGGTGAAACCATCAGGGCCTGGAGACTTGTCAGGAGCCATCAAAAATACCACCTCTTGTAATTCAGCAAGAGAGAAAGGTTGCATGAAATAATCATTATCACGTTGTGAAATCAGACAAGGAATGGAGTCTAACAATATGTTGACACTGGACTCCTTAGGAACAAAAGGAGGGGAGGGAGCAAGAAGATTTTTATAGAAGAGTTCACCCTCTTCCCTAATTTCTTGTTCATTAGTTAATTTTTCCCCCAAAGAAGAGGCATTTATAGAAAAGATAGTAGATGTAGCTTGCTTAATCTTTACAGAAGCCTGGAAGAATTTAGTATTTTTATCTCCTTCTTTTAGCCATAATTCCCTTGATTTTTGTCTCCAGTATTCCTCCTCTCTAGAGCATAGTTCTTCCCAGTAGCTTTGTAAATGCTTCTGCTTTAAGAAAATTTCTGGATTAATCCCAATAGAAAAGATAAGTTCATTGATGTCCTTTAATTCCTTCTCTACCTTTGTTTTTTTTGCAAAGATATTTTTGAATACTTTCCTATTCCAGACTTTGATATTTGCTTTTACAAACTACATTTTCATATAAAGTTGAAACATTTTGTTCCCCCTGCAGAAGGGGGCACTCACCCACCATTGACGAAGTAGAGCATGAAAATGTGGGTGTCGAAACCACATTCTTTCAAACTTAAAATAAGATCTATGATGAGAAACTTCATGTTTATCTAGACATAATTCGATAGGAAAATGGTCAAACTCGGAGAACGATAGAATTTTAGAGTTGAAAGTATATTTTTGAAGGATCCATTCATATGAAGTGAAAAACATGTCCAATCTACTTGCAATTTGAAGGGAAGTTCTTCGGTTTGTCCATGTAAATTGACCATTAGAAGGTGAAATGTCAGAAAGGGCGTTATCAGACACAAAAGATCTAAAGTCTTCAATCACCTTAGGTGTTGTAGGATTGCCTCCATGTTTCTCATTCTGAGACAAGATGGCATTAAAATCACCTCCTAAGATGATTTTTTGAACTCCCTGTTGTTGGATCTGACAAGTTATAGTATTCCAAAGAGCATGTTTCTCTTGAGGAGCTATTGTGCCATAGATATTAAAGAGAACAAAGGATAAATCAAAATTTTCAATAAGAATAAGATGCCAATTTGTCCCTTGACTCAAAGTTTTTTCTTTGATTGTCCTGGTATTCCACAAGGTCAGAATACCACCTAAAGCCCCTACTACAAGAATATGTATGAAATCCCATAAAGTCCATTTTTTTAAAATCTTTTGAGTGGCTTCATTTGAAAGCTTTGTTTCTTGTAGTAAAATGATGTCTCCTTGGGAGGAATCCAGTTGCTGCTTGATCCGCCCCCTCTTGTTAGAGGCATTCAAACCTCTGACATTCCAAGATAAGATCCTCATTGCATCCGAGAAGAACAACATGTTCTTCCCAGTCTTGTGTGGGGTGAAAACTTATCTACAATTGTGGTCTAGATACCTGCTGCAATCTCTTCTTGGGTTTTAAGAATCTTTGGCTTCCGACCTCTTTTTTTAGGTGTTTTATATAACAAAGGAGATGAAGAAACCGTTTGAACAAGAGAGAGATGTTGAGAAAAATCAAAGTCAAGTTGTATGGAAGGCTGAAAGGGCTTATATGAATTATCTTCAATCACAAGGTGTTCAACATGACTAGATTATAACAAGGATGAGGGAATGGGTGGTGAAGTATTGAGAGCAAGAGGTATAGCATCAACAACAGGGACACCCTGAATTTCTGGAAATTCCTCAAGAGCAATTTCATCTATCAAGTTCAATGCAACAGAGATAAGGATATCATGTACCATTAATTCAATATTTAGAGAATCTAATGAGGATCCAAGAATGGGAGGACTGTGTTGAATCACATGGAAAGGTTGACAATTAAACATCAAGTTGTGAATCAGGTTGACCTTTGCATTCTATGATATATAGAGTTCTTGGAGTTGAGTATCTGAGTTTCCCATAGAAGTTAAACTCAAAAAGAAGAAGTGGGTTGCCTAAAGAGAGAGGAAGAAAATATTTTCTTGTACAACCAATCAACCAGGATTGAAGAGTAGTGGATCTTAAAAGATACTTTCTTGTATCTCCCCCCAATTTTTTGCAGAGAGCTTAAACTAGAAATAGCAATCTAATAGTGAGGAGATTTCTTCAAATTGGAGGGCTTTGTTCTTTTTTCTGCTAGAAGTAAAGTGTCAGTCATAGAGCCCAAAAAGGATTGAGAGAGGATCAAAGAGAGAGGAGAAACATCTTGAAACAACGAAGCACCCTGGAAAGGTCTTGCAATATTATCAACATTGTTTAGAGGCACGAAGCTCTCTATTGAGTTAGTTACACTTGATGTCCCATTTGTTGTAGAAGGAGGAGATGGAGCAGATTGATAAAAGGAGCATTTATGGTAATCAGTCACAAAGTCCTTGCAGACCCTAACAACATCAATGCTTGAACCTTAACACTGTGAATTAAAATGACCCAATTTATCTATACGGTCATCAATATCTTTAGTATCCTGTATGCAAATGTCTTTATTCCATTTCCCTATGGAGGAAGTCATTATAATGGACTTGGGAAGTGGCTTTGTGAGGTTTAGCAGTAAGCATACCCTGACGGTTAAATGGGCCAGTTCATATGGGATAAGATCGTGCTTGATAAAAATACCCATTTGGTTAGCCAAAATTTCCACAATATCTGGATCACGGTATTCAAGAGGGAGCCCTGGGAGAGTAATCCAAAAAGGCATGAAAAGAGGGGGAACTGACTCCATGCTAAAATTTGGAACCCACGCCAAAGTGATAATACCAATACCCTTCCAGAACCATCCCTTAAATCTATGAAAACAATTTCTATATTCTTTAGAATCAAAAATGGCAATAAAAAACAAAGACTTCTTATCCATCAAAAAAATATCCTTCAAGCCCATCCAATTCTATTTAGCCCAAAATGAAAGTTGCATAAAGGAAATAGTAGAATGAAGTTTACCAATGAGGGTTGTGGCACGTAGAAGATCTATTTGAGGCTAAATAAGGTGGTTTGGCAAAATGATCTTATACACACCTTCAAATTTGCCTGATTTTCTAGTGTTAGCAGCAATCTTGTTTTTTGGCGAGACTGGAGCTCGACTACCCTCTTTAGCTGTTTCATTTAGACATTGCCCATTACCTTCTGCATCCGAGTTAAGTGCTTGTGGATCGGGAAGTAATGCGGAAGGGGTTTTCTTTCTCCAACTCTATGTAATCTATTTTGGTTTGAAGGGTGCTCCTTGACGCAAGTTGTTTATTGGGAGATTGTTTGGGGTTGAAAGGAATTTGGGGTTTATCAACTGGGTATTGTTTGGCCAAGTCACATATGATGGGAGATTAGCAGGATTAGCCTGTGATTCAGATAGAGAGCGATGTGAGAATGGTGGTGTCCCCTCACAAATGTCAAACAAGGGCTATGGTGTTCGATCTAGTAGGCATGCAAACCGATGTCGCAGGAATCTTCTTTCTCTCCCCTTATCCTGATGCCTGCCTAGAAACCGTTGGACTCCATCAAAAGAGCATCTATTCTTTGATATATCATCTTGTAGCTGCCACGTAACCCGCCTAACTCCCACAGGTCCAGGTCCTAGTAACCCTGGTTGCATGTTTCATTGCATCACTCTAAGTTACTCAATGCTCAACTTCCTCTCACGGTAAAAAAATTTTACCCTTCGTCGCTGGTGTCGGGTTTCTTTTGCTACTGTGGTTGCGTTATGCTACTGTCGTGGCTTTTTGCTGCTGTTGTGGCATTTTTAATGTTGCTGCCATGGTTTTTGCTCATCCTCCCTGGTGAGCCTTGAACCATCTGCTATGTCATGTGACCAAAATTTGCTTCAATATATTTTGTCAAACAATTCGTTCCCTTCACTTATCCATCGCTTTGTTGGCATTATAACAGACAAGGGGAGATTGTTGGCATTTCAATAAGGATATTGAGAAGGTTGTTGATGATTATGGATATAACTGATAAGGATGTTTACTGTCTTAATATTATTATTTTGTCATTGATGTCAAGAAATTAATTTTCTAATTCAGTATGATGTTGCCATATCTTAAGAAGTATGATTTGGTGAGTATAAAGATGTCGGTAAAAGACATAGAAAGAATATGATGAATAAGGGGAGGAATAAGTTATCCAATGGGCAACTATTACCGAGTTAGACAATGATGAGATCATGATGTTTAGATTGTTTTAATATTCTACATATGTTGTTGATTATAAGGTTAATACTATACTATGTTACCGAGCAAAGAACCTAGTCGGTAAACCCTAAGGAACCTAGTTGGTAAACCCTAAGGTTATCGCTATCGGTTAATGAAGGCAGAATGTCTACCGAGTGAAGTTTAGTATTTACTGAGTTGCAACCGAGTAATAATAGAATGCATTGAATGAATAAAAAGCATTATTTGATGAAGGAAGCTGATGAGATGGTTATGATTAAATGATTGGTATGTCGTGCATGAAGTTTGTTAAAGAATCTATTGCAAAGGAAAATCGGCAGGAAGATCTATAGCTCAAATTGAACCGCAATACCCTAGCACAAGTTCCAAGAAATGTATGCAAGTTCCAAGGCGGGGTAAAACATTTTCAAATTGAAGGATACATTGAACCTGGTCAAGTTTGAAGATCTGATGGCTATGATTGATCATGGGATATGTGATCAAGGAGATTAAGCGGTTGGCAAATTGTTTATAAATAAGGAACTATTGATAAACAATGTATGCGGGCAAGTGTATGCACAGGGATGCTACATAGTGATTACCGAGCACAGAAGCTTGAAGACCTGTTTGAATAATAGAGTATAGAGCCCAACAGATGGACAAGATAAGTCCTATGACTAGATTGTATTGGGAAAATAAGAATCTACTTTAGCATTTTAGATGTGAAGTTGCAGATAGATTTTTATTACTGTTATTTTGTAAAGTGACAGAAAATCTCTTAACCGAGTGGACTTAACAATCTTATTTGTAAAACCCTCTAGCAAGGTGACATTCTGATTGAGTGTTTGAAATCCTTTAACAATGTCACTTCTAACAAGGTGAAGATCCAAACAGATCTGAGGGAAATCCCTTAACCGGGTCACATCTAGCAATGTGTTTGTAATCTTTAGCAGGATTTGCTTTTAACCGAGCATACTCTAGAAGAGTATATTTCTTAGTGGGTCTGAAATCCCACAGTGGTTTTTCCCTATTTGGGTTTCCACATTAAATCTGGTGTTATGAGTTTTATGGTTATGACTTTGCATGTTTAGCAGTTTTGGTTATAGTGCTGAAGTATATGTTACCGAGGTTGAATCTATTGTTTTTATGGAAGATTAAGTTTGTATGATTCACCCCCCCCCCCCCTCTCATCTTATTAGCTTGGCATCTGTACTAAACATTTAGTATCAGAACTATCAATTGGTATCAAATCTTTGGACTCCGGAAAAAAAAGTTTAAAGGTACTTGAGGCAAAGATCCAAAGATGTACAAGAGGGATGCACAGAAGCTGAACAAGTCAAGTTTCTCTACATGGCAGAAAAGGATGAAGTTGCACCTATCAGGAGTTGGAGAATATGATATATATTATCTAGAGAATGATTTCATTACACTGAGCACCTATCCATTGACAATGGAAGAGATAAAGACAAAGCAAGAACATATTCAAGCAATGATTGAAATAACATCTGCATTGACCGACTCAGAGTTTAATGATCTAGAAGGTTGCAATGATGCAAAGGAAAGGTGGGACAAGCTCATATCTATGTATGGTGGAGATGAACATGTTCAAAGAGAAAAAGTGGATAGTCTAAGAGGACAACTAGAATCTATGAGGATGAATGAAGGTGAGAACATAACCCAGTACTGTACAAGACTAAAGGAGATTGTCAATCAAATCAAAGGAGCAGGTGGAACTATTGAAGAAAAGGTGGAACTATTGAAGAAAAGGATATAACAAGTAAGTTGTTAAGAACCCTTCTACCAGCTTATGCAATCCGAGTCTCTGCAATCAATGAATTGAGATCTATACCCAATATGTTAGTTTCTTTAGATGCTACTATTGGTAAGCTACATGCATTTGAGTTAAGTAATTTTGATAACAGTGGGTCATCGGTAAATAAAGTTGAGTCTGCATTTAGTTCTTTTCATATTGGTGAATCTAATGATTACAATGATAGAATGAGTAAGTACACTGAAGGGGATCACAGTGGAGCAAGTGAGAGATTTTGCAAGAACATGGAAAAAGTGCACAAACTATATGAGGAAATCAGAAAGCAAGAAGAGTTTGAAGCACTATTAGCCAGAAGGTTACCGAGAGGAAAAGGTAAGTATAAATGAAAACTACCTTTGAAATGTTTCAATTGTGATAAGATAGGACATATGGCTTCTAACTGTCCTGACAAAGATTCTACTGAAAAGAGAGATTACCGAGATGACAGACAGAAAAATAATCATTACAGAGGACACCGAGACTTCAGAAGAAGAGATAGAAAGACATGCTTAATAGCTGATGAGGAATCCAATGATGATAAATTAGATG
Organism: Cryptomeria japonica; assembly: GCF_030272615.1. NCBI lineage: Eukaryota > Viridiplantae > Streptophyta > Pinopsida > Cupressales > Cupressaceae > Cryptomeria > Cryptomeria japonica. The sequence continues at coordinate 407,829,211 of NC_081414.1, read as the reverse complement.
AAACTGATACAAAGGAAGTAGTTTATGTGGCTATCAAAGATGGATCAGATGAAGAAAGGTATGAAGAAAAAGCCCTAATATCTCACATAAATACTAATGATTCTTGGATCATAGATAGTGGATGCTCACATCACATGACAGGTGATAAACACAAGTTTGTTATGTTAGAAGACTATGATGGAGGCTATGTAAGTTTTGGTAATGATGCACCATGTCCGGTAAAAGGTAAAGGATCCATAACACTTCTTGATAATGCAAGATGTAATGATGTTTATTGGGTTGAAGGTTTGAAATACAATTTGTTGAGTGTAGCACAGCTAAACAATACAAGATACCGAATAGAATTTCAGAAAGAAATTGTCAAAGTTCATGACAAGCATGGAAAGTAAGCTGCTACTGGGAGACAAATAAAAGGTAACACATTTCACCTTGACTCAACTCAAAACAAATGTCTGTATGCAAAGATAGATGATACCTGGTTATGGCATAAAAGGTTTTGTCATGTAAATTTTGATAATCTAATCAAAATAAGCAAGAAGCACCGAGTAAGAGGTCTACCGAGTCTTGAAAAACCTGAGAATGCTATGTGCCGAGGATGCCAGATGGGTAAAATGACAAGATCAAGCTTTACAAGTAAGTCCTACACCTCTAAGGGAATTTTAGATCTTGTGCACACTAATCTTTGTGGTCCTATGAAAGTTCAAAGTTATTATGGTGATAAATATTTCATATTATTTGTGGATGATTACTCAAGGATGATGTCGGTAATGTTTTTAAAAGAAAAATCAGAAGCTTTTTCAAATGTTTAAATGGTACAAGGCAAGAGTTGAAAATTAAACAGGAAGACAACTAAAATGTCTTAGATCAGATAGAGGAGGAGAGTTCACATCTGATGAGTTCAACTTATTCTGCAATGATCATGGTATAAAAAGACAAGTCTCTGCACCGAGAACTCCACAACAAAATGGAATAGCTGAGAGAAGAAATAGATCTATTGTGGATTGTGCCAGAACCCTGATGATTGAAAAGAAAGTGCCACAAACATTTTGGAGAGAGGCAATAAGCACAACAGTTTACACCCTAAACCGAGTACAACTGAAGAAAGGTACTTTGAAGACACCATATTGAATCTGGTATGACAAGAAACCTAATGTGAGTTATTTTAAAATCTTTGGAAGTAGATGCTATGTACACAAGGATGATAGAAATAGAAAGTTTGATTAGAAAAGTGAAGAAGGAAAATTTCTTGGTTATTCTTCCAGAAGTAAAGCATTTAAATATCTGATCAAATCATCTAACAAAATAGTAGAAAGTGCAAATGTGAAAATTGATGAATTTGCAGAAAGAAATGATGAAGGAAATTCCAAAGAACCAAAAGATTATGATGAATTTGTCTATGTTCAACCGACAAGTCCTACCGAGAAAACTGCATAAGGAAATGAAGAGAATATCCAGTTACCGAGTGATGAAGAAGATCATATAGAGCCTACCGAGCCTGTATTAGCCAAGTATGTCAGAAGACATCATGTATCAAGTAAGATTATAGGAGATAAGGATGATCTAATGATGACAAGGAACAAACTGAGACAGAACACATGTCTGATATCTGAATTTGAACTGAGGATAGTGAAAGAGGCATTTAACAGTGAAGATTGGATAAATGCTATGATAGAAGAGATTGATCAAATCAAGAAGAATGACACATGGACACTGGTCCCAAGACCGAAGGACAAAAATGTAATCGGTACAAAGTGGATTTTCAGAAAAAAACTGAATGAAAAAGTTGAGGTCATTCGAAATAAAGCAAGACTAGTTTGCAAAGGTTATGCCCAAGAAGAAGGAAGGAATTGATTATGGTGAGACTTTTGCACCTGTGGCAAGACTTGAAGGAGTAAGAACATTGTTGGCATATGCTACTTTCAAAAATTTCAAGGTATATCAAATGGATGTCAAATCTGCATTTTTGAATGGTATATTAGAAGAAGAAGTTTTTATTGAACAACCTGAAGGATTTGTTGAAGACAAGAATAAAGATCAGGTATGTAAATTGAACAAAGCTTTACATGGTCTGAAACAAGCACCTAGAGCATGGTATGAAAGATTGCACTCTTATTTAATCAAGATTGGTTTTATAAGAACAAGTGAAAATAGTAACATGTACATGAAGAATGATGAAAATGGAATACTGATCTCAGTCATATTTGCTGATGATATTATCTTTTGTGGAAATGACTCTCTATGCAAGAACTTTGGAAATGAGATGAGCAAAGAATTTGAGATGTCATTAATCGGTGAGATAAAGTATTTTATAGGTTTATAGATACTCCAAATGAAAGATGAGATTTTCATTACTCAATCCATGTACATAAAGGAAATCTTGAAGAAATTTGGAATGGAGGATTCAAAACCAGTAAGTACTCCTATGACTACCAATTGTAAACTATCAAAGAATGATGAATCTGCATTTGTTGATGAGACACTTTACTGATCCATGATTGGAAAGCTATAATATGTTGTTCACAGCAGGCCAGACATAGCACATGCAGTAGGTATAGTTGCAAGATTCTCTGCAAATCCCAAGGAAACACACATGACAACAATCAAGAGAAATTTCAAATACTTAAAAGGCACTGAAGATTATGGCTTAGTATATCAGAAAAGAAATGACTTTGATTTAAAAGTTTATACTGATGCTGATTGGGCAGGCAACATTGATGACAGAAAAAGCACAAGTGGAGGAGATTTCTTTTTTGGAGAAAGACTAGTGAGTTGGCTTAGCAAGAAACAAGGATGTGTTTCACAGTCAACAGCAGAAGCTGAATATGTTGTTGCAGCATTGAATTGTACCAATATAGCATGGATCAAACAACTGCTGGAAGGTATAAATGAGAAAGTTACCGAAACAGTAACTATATTCTGTGACAATACTAGTGTCGTAAACATTTCAAAGAATCTTGTTATGCACTCTAAGACAAAGCACATCTCTATCAAATATCATTATCTTAGAGAAGAAGCTCAAGAGAAGAAAGTGGTGTTGGAGTATGTTAGCACAAAGGAACAAATAGCAGATATCTTTACCAAGCCACTGCCAAGGGACACTTTTGAGTATCACAGAAGTAAGTTAGGGGTCCTACCCCTATCTTCCATTCACTGACCGAGTTCGGTGAAAGCATCAATTCGATGACTCTACAAAATATCTTTTAAGAGTTGATGCTGATTTACACACCTTAGGATGTTTTATAAAGGTGTGCAGGCAACAATAACAGGGAACAGGAATTGAAGTCAAAATGCTCTGATCGAGACTAAGTTGACACATAACAGCAGGAAATCACTTCATACAAGAAGAAATTATATTTTAGTTCTTTACTTTTTGCCATTGTTGTCAAAGGGGCAGAAGACTGAAGAAAAGGGGAGAAGACTAATGTATGGGGGAGAAGACTGATGACAGGGGGAGAGCATTTCAGAATCTCACAGCAATCTGAATCAATTAGGTCATATCAATTGGTTTTGCCATAAATGTCAAAGGGGGAGATTGTTGGCATTATAATAGACAAGGGGAGATTGTTGGCATTTCAATAAGGATATTGAGAAGGTTGTTGATGATTATGGATATAACTGATTAAGGATGTTTACTGTCTTAATATTATTATTTTGTCATTGATGTCAAGAAATTGATTTTCTAATTTAGTATGATGTTGCCATATCTTAATAAGTATGATTTGGTGAGTATAAATATGTCGGTAAAAGACACAGAAAGAATGTGATGAATAAGGGGAGGAATAAGTTATTCAATGGGCAACTATTACCGAGTTAGACAATGATGAGATCATGATGTTTAGATTATTTTAATATTCTACATATGTTGTTGATTATAAGGTTAATACTATACTATGTTACCAAGCAAAGAACCTAGTCGGTAAACCCTAAGGAACCTAATCGGTAAACCCTAAGGTTATTGCTATCGGTTAATGAAGGCAGAATGTCTACCGAGTGAAGTTTAGTATTTATCGAGTTGCAACTGAGTAATAATAGAATGCATTGAATGAATAAAAAGCATTATTTAATGAAGGAAGCTTATGATCTGGTTATGATTAAATGATTGGTATGTCATGCATGAAGTTTTTTAAAGAATCTATGGCAAAGGAAAATCAGCAGGAAGATCTACAGCTCAGATTGAACCGCAATACCCTAGCACAAGTTCCAAGGTGGGGTAAAACATTTTCAGATTGAAGGATACATTGAACCTGGTCAAGTTTGAAGATCTGATGGCTATGATTGATCATGGGATATGTGATCAAGGAGATTAAGTGGTTGGCAAATTGTTTATAAATAAGGAACTGTTGATAAACAATGTATGCGGACAAGTGTATGCACAGGGATGCTACATAGTGATTACCAAGCACAGAAGCTTGAAGACCTGTTTGAATAATAGAGTATAGAGCCCAGTAGATGGATAAGATAAGTCCTATGACTAGATTGTATTAAGCAAATAAGAATCTGCTTTAGCATTTGAGATGTGAAGTTGCAGATAGATTTTTATTACTGTTATTTTGTAAAGTGACAGAAAATCTCTTAACTGAGTGGACTTAACAGTCTTATTTGTAAAACCCTCTAGCAAGGTGACATTCTGATTGAGTGTTTGAAGTCCTTTAAAAAGGTCACTTCTAACAAGGTGAAGATCCTAACAGATCTGAGGGAAATTCCTTGACCAGGTCACATCTAGCAATGTGTTTGTAATCTTTAACAGGATTTTCTTTTAACGGAGCATACTCTAGAAGAGTATATTTCTTAGTGGGTCTAAAATCCCACAGTGGTTTTTCTCTATTTGGGTTTCCACGTAAAATCTAGTGTTATGAGTGTTATGATGTTTATATGCTTATGAGTTTACATGTTTAGCAGTTTTGGTTATATTGTTGAAGTGTATGTTACTAAGGTTGAATCTATTGTTTTTATGGAAGATTAAGTTTGTATGATTCACCCCCCCCCCTCTCATCTTATTAGCTTGGCATCTATACTAAACATTTAGTATCAGAACTATCACGCTTCATATCTCGGCATAGGTTGACATAAGTTTACGTATTGTTGGCCTTCCATGAGCTCATATTTGATTCAGGATTTCTATCAAACATTTCACAATACCAAATTTGTACGAGGCATTTTGTCAAACAGGTCGCAGCCCATTTCTACGATTCCATATTTTTCAAGCCCACATTTTCATCGAGATGTTTGATCTTCTCTTCATCATTTTATTTTTATTAAATAAGATGATATGAAGATTGAATGTAGTCACTGGCTTGATTAATATCATTTTGCTACAATGGTAAAATAATCATCCCAATAGTGTAGTACATTACAGCACCACTGTTGGTCTATCTGGGCTTTCTAACCCTAGTCGCCACCATGAAATCTCAATCTTAGCTTGATCTCCTTAAATGTTATCTCCAACTCCAAAATCGCTAAGTCTTATAGGTGCCAAAATCTCTTTAATATCTTGTGATTCCTCCCAACAGCAATGGCACCTAGTATTGCAACCTAATGAAAATCTCCCCAATAATGATAATCGCAGCCTATTTCTGTTCTGCTACATTAAATCTTCTGTTGTGACCATCAGGATCTGTCTGCCATGGCTATTCCTGCAGCTGGAGTTCTTCGGCAATATTTATGAATATATTATAAACCAATATGAGTCATGATTTATTATTTCTACAAGTTTATCCATTATTCCTTTCCTTCAATGAATTATAAATCCATGAGATAAGAAAGAGGTGAAAGATTTCAAATCGAATTAGAACTCATTCCTTAACTGCTTCCCAAAAATATGCTAGTTTGTCTCAGTCAACTTCTAGTGAATACTGCTCATTAACCATTATGAATCATCTCAAATGATGTAAACTTTGTCTATATATCCTTTCAATCTTTCCAAATAATTTTTAATATCTGAATTTCGTTAAGAAACAATTTAGATATGCTCATTTTATTGAAACTGGTTTTTTTACTTTTTCTACACTTCTAGTCAACAACTAAATTTGTCAATTACCAATGTGTTCCTTCTTCTTTCTAGCTGCATGAATGACCCTAACCTCCAACAAACAATATTTTATCCTTCCAAAATAATTTATATTTAATAATAGCCATTAATCATAATATATTACCATTATTTAGCATTAACTAACTAGACATTCAAATGTAAATCAAACAACATTAATCATAGTTAATGCTTCATGAAACCAAGATAATGTTTGGAAATGACTTTGAATGGAACTATAAACATGAGGTAAAGTATCATAAATCACAGAATAATGTCGTCAATTTTTAAGCTTATCAAACATTATTGAGATCAACATTATCAATCATTTCAATATCTTTTTTCTATAGTGGTTTGATAATTGTCATTTTATTATCATTAAGTTTATCTTTAATAGGATTAGCAGGTGTTAATCAACATTAATGTTATGTAGTGCCCTTCCTTGATTCATCCTTTACGGTGTTAATGATAAATACTTATGAACTTTTTTGTGTTCCTAATACTCCTTGCTTCTTGTTTAACTCTTTATATTGACATACTCCTTGATATTAGTGGATTCTTTTGATTACTATGATGATTTTGATTCTATACTTTGGATTAATTATTGAAATTAGGTTTATGATTATCTTCGCGATTATTCACTATTTAAGAGATGTGGTTCAGGTTTGTTTCTTATAATGATTTATAATGTACTAACCCTAATTTAGTGTTTACATTAGATGTGAATGATGTTGATGTCATTTATTATGTGATATCTTTTCTATGATGTCTTACTATTGTGGATGTGAAAGGGACAATGGCACATCACTCATATATGAGTGGGGTGTGATGTTGTGATTCTCTTTCACCTGCTTGTGTATCTTATGTTTATATGTATATTGTGTATAGATGTTTGGTGTTATGCAAGATGCAAGTACTAAGCATCGACTTCACCTGGTCTCACAAGTCTAAGTGTGCATTTTGTAATGCCCACCAAAATACCCTAGAGATATATAGCTAACTACACACTAATAAGTTTTTTGGGTTTTTATCAATACAACTAAATCCCTAGGGTATCTTAACGCCATTACTTAATCTACCTACATAAGCAATAAACATTTACTTTCTTTCAGATTCATACCTAATAATCATTATGATGCTAAAAATATGGTAAATAGGAAAGGCCTACACATATAATGAGACAATAAAACATAATGGAAAGCTTAATTGAAAACTAAATTAAAGATGCAAACCATAAGCCTTCCTTGAAATGTCCCATTTTCCTCTATTCTTGAGGACCTTGAAGGTGTTGGATTGGTTGGCTCTCAGTGGAGCAATGACCTTCAAAGTGGCAACTCAAGAGTTGAGTAGCTATTTGATCATGATTGATTATGAAAATGATATGAAATGCATGATCTAAGAAACTAGATTAACATGTTATGATTAATCCAAAAGCTAATTACTAGATAATTGAAATGAGAATTTCCTATGGTAATGATGCTAAGAATATGAATGCAAGGGATCCTTATTGCTCCAAAATGGGGGATATTTATAGGAATTCCAAGGCCAAAGCTGAGGTGGCAGGAATCAACAGTCCAGATCTAATCTAAAGATATCAAGGGCCAAGATTGAGGAAGTTGGAGAAGAGGCTGGAGGAAGAGACACTTGTCATCTCTATGGTGACAAGTGTCAAGGAGCCTACCCACACCATAGGAGGTTAGGATAAGGAGGTTAGGATGTGGAAGATAGGATAGGGTTAGTTAAACCCAGGGTTAGGTGGAATGGGTTAGGTTAGGGGATGGTTAGGTTAGGTGGTTAAAAGTTTGGAGCCATGTGCTCATTTGAATTTATAAATTCAAATAATTTGGAAAATGATAATTAATCTCAACAAAATTGAGTTTTTTAATTTTAATTAGGGATTAGAAGAATTGATTAATATGGGGGACATTAATTAATTTAGAATTAATTAATCAAAGGGGGATATGAAATGAACTATATAAATAAATCATGTAGATTTATTTACTAGTAGATGAATAGAGAAATTAATCAAGTTGCTTGTGAATTCAATTAATTGGGAAAGGGAATTAATCAAATAACTGCGTATTTAATTAACTATGTTCAGACCATTTTTAGGTGTATACATTTTGCCTCTCTTTGAAGCGATGTGTGACGACGCGTTGGTTCAAAGAAAACTCGATTGATGATGTTGTTGATATTGATTTTGATAGGATGCAGATTTGATCTTGATTTGATGTGGATTTGGTTTCAATATGATACTGATTTGATTGTTTTTTGAAATTTTTATGATTTTTATATTTTTAATGATTTTCCAATATTTAGAGATTTTTCAAAGTTGATCCTATTCATTTCCCGATACGAAATTTGAAAATGCTACCCTTCCAGGTTGATTAGTTGATTAGATGATTAAAAATTAGTGGAATAAAAATCCCACTTCAATGCCCCATTATGAATTTAAAAAGGTGAATTCCTTTTACCACTCTTCATTTGTGCACTGCAGTTGTTTGAGAAAATTTGCTCTAGAGGAAGAAATGGCGATCCTATACCACCAGCATAGGTTTGAGCGAGTTTGGTGACACGAGCGTCCTCTGGCCTATGGTCCACCAATACGTTCTTTGAGAAAACCCTAGCTTTGTTAATTTTTAGTTGATTTTTGAAAAAAATTCTATTTGTATAAAAAAAATCATTTTTTAGGATTTTTGCTAGATGGTTTTGTAAAAAAAATACATTTTCGAGATGGGTTTTTTGATTTACAAAATGGGTTTCTTGGATTTTTCAAAAAAATTTCAACTCATGTCCCAAAAAAAAATATGGTGGGTGCCAATTAATGTGATGCTAAAAATGTGGTAAATAGGAAAGGCATACACATATAATGAGACAATAAAACATAATGGAAAGCTTAATTGAAAACTAAATTAAAGATGCAAACCATAAGCCTTCCTTGAAATGTCCCATTTTCCTCTATTCTTGAGGACCTTGAAGGTGTTGGATTGGTTGGCTCTCAGCAGAGCAATGACCTCCAAAGTGGCAACTCAAGAGTTGAGTAGCTATTTGATCACGATTGATTATGAAAATAATATGAAATGCATGATCTAAGAAACTAGATTAACATGCTATGATTAATCCAAAAGATAATTACTAGATAATTGAAATGCAAATTGCCTATAGTAATGGTGCTAAGAATATGAATGTAATGGATCCTTATTGCTCCAAAATGGGGGATATTTATAGGAATTCCAAGGCCAAAGCTGAGGTGGCAGGAATCAACAGTCCAGATCTGATCTGAAGATATCAAGGGCCAAGATTGAGGAAGTTGGAGAAGAGGTTGGAGGAAGAGACACCTGTAATCTCTGTGTTGATAGGTGTCAAGGAGCCTTGCTTGTGAGAGGGCAAGTGTCCAAGGGAGGATACATGTGGCAAAAGTGCCATGTGTCTCAAGGGGAGAATACCCACACCATAGGAGGTTAGAATAAGGAGGTTAGGATATGCAAGATGTTGGCATTATGTGAACCAGTATGAGGACATAATGACATTGTATGTTGTCATTGATGTCAATATGTTGCAGAGGTATGAACCAGCATATGTGAGAACTGGTATAACACTGTGAACCGACATATGGTTATGGGAACCGGCACATGGAAGCGTCGTATGACTACTGGTTGGTAGTCTCAACTTCAGGGTTTCCAATTGAAGTTCTTCAAGCCTGTATGGCTCAACTGGTGATCTTTGTGTAATGAGTAAGCAGTATAACAAAGAATAGATCATGTTGCCACATCAGCCTTGTGCACATGAAGGATCTTGCATGAAGAAGACTATCCCTATCTACCTCGGGAATGTGCGAAGTTTGTAAACGGTGAAAACGCGTGATGGATTATCAGCTACCATGAACTCGGTGGATAATGAATGGTGGAGAATGTCTCGAGATTTATTCAAGATTTGCTACATTTAATACAGTATGATCAATGGTCAGGATTGAACTATTTGAATTCCTTAACCTAACAGGTCTAGGGTTTAGGGTTTATGCTACCGACCTGTCTGTTGTCCTATAAGGTCAATGTTGTGATTCTTTCAGAGGTTGTTGGCAAAAGCTGTGTGTGAGTATCCAAGAGAAGGGATACGAGATTCTTGCCAGACCAAAGGAGAGAAGTGATACCTGCAGTGTGTAAGTGCAGAAGGTGAAGAGGAGCTTAAGCGGATCTGCATTGGCATTGAGTGTTGTTACCAGAACATTGTAATACCTATTGATCTCTAACCACCTCAACAATTGGAAAATCCCCTAACAGGGTAGCCTTAACCGGCTTGTTGTAAATCCCTTAATAGGGTAAATCAAAGTTATTGAGATCTGGAAAGCTACAGAGCTCTAAAACTCCTTTAGCTATTGAGTTCTTGAAATCCTCTAACAAGGTACCCTTAATAGGGTTTAACCCTTAACCGGGTATTGTAGCCATCCCTTAACCGAGTGATCTCTAATAGGATTGGTTCCTAGCAGAACCTTTTGTAATGTCTTTAACTGGACAAGGCTTCTAACAGAGCGAACTTCCAAAGAGTTCAACAACAAGCTTGTGGGTATTCATCCCCACCATGGTTTTTTCCCAGTTGGGTTTCCACGTGAAAAATACGTGTGTCATATGTGATGCTTTTATCTTGTGATGCTTTGTTATTGCCTGTTAAGCATATGATGGTTCTATGTTTTATGCTTGTCAATAAAACATGTTGAACTAGCTATTGTGAAGATATGATCATAGATTACATGTTCATGCATAAGGGTGAAATGGTAGTGTACTTTTGAGTTGAGTGGAAAACTAAGTGAGTAACCGGTTTATGATTGTTTTAGTTGTTCTGAGTTTTACCGGTTGCACTTTGTTTCAAACAGGTGTCACTGTTTGCCAGTTATTTAGAGTAATTGTTGCTCAACCAGTTTAGGTCTGTATTTTTTCTGTACTGATTCACCCCCCCCTCTTAGTATCAGTTTGGTAGTATTCATTCATCATTGAGTTATCAATTGGTATCAGAACATCCTCCAAGTCCTCTGTGTTATAAGCTTAACCGCTTGAGGTAAAGATCCCAGTCAAATGATGAAGAGGGAAGGTCCAAAGTTTAACAAGGAAAATTTTGGTATATGGAAAGATAGGATGAAGATATTCATTAGAAGCATGGGTGCTCAACACTGGAGTTATGTTGAGAATGTCTATGTTATCCCTACTGGTACTCTCACCGATAACCAAGAGAGAGAGATACAAGAAAATGGGCAAATCATGGAAGCTCTCATTAGTAGTCTATCTGACATTGAGTTTATTGATGTTTAGGACAAGGTAAATCCCAAAGAGGTATGGGATGCTCTTCAAAATATCTATGGTGGTCATGAACATGTAAAACAGGCTAAGGAAGAAAGCCTGAGAGGGAAGTTTGAAGATATGCGGATGGTTGAAGGTGAGACCATTCAGCAGTATGGAATAAGAATTAAAATAGTTGTTGGAGAAATTAAGAGTGCAGGTGGTAAAATAGAAGACTCCACTATGGTAAGCAAAGTCCTAAGATCCCTATTGTCAGTCTATGCAATACGGGTTGCTGCTATTCAGGAGCTGAGATCAATAGACAAGACTAAGGTATCCTTGGACTCCATCATAGAAAAGTTGACAGCCTATGAGCTAAATAGTTTTGATGGCAGTGTTCAAAAGACTGAATCATCTTTCAGAGCTTCTGTTGTACCATCTAGAAAAGGAAAAGAGGCAAGCAATAGTGGTAACCAAGACAGAGCAGAGTAATGGATGATGAGGAGTTTCTGATGGAATTTGAAGCTCTACTTGCCAGGAAGCTTCCTAAACGAACTGGTAAATACAAAGGTAAGCTACCTTTGAAATGCTTTTCTTGTAATTGGATAGGACATATTGCTATAAACTATCCTAATGGCAATAACAAGGACAAACCGGAAAGGTTCAGGAAATTCAAAAGAGGAAACTGGAGAAACTATTTTTTGGAAGTTGATGAAGGTGTCGCAGATGAGGAATCAGAGGATGAAGAAAATGAAGATATTGTGTTTGTTGTTGTCAAAGAAGATGTGTCAGACAAGAAGGCTCTTGTCTCTCGGTTTGATAATTCCAATGAGTGGATCATTGATAGTGGTTGTTCTCACCATATGACTAGTGATCGAAGCAAGTTTCTATCCTTGGAGGAGTATGATGGTGGTGTGGTTCGCTTTGGCAATGATGCACCATGCATGGTCAAAGGAAGAGGGTCCATCTCTCTGAATGGAAAGAGTAGTGCTGACAATGTGTACTGGGTTGATGGTCTCAGACACAACCTTCTGAGTGTTGCCCAGCTGAATGATAGTGGCCTCACTCTCGAATTCAAGAATGGAGCTTGCATAATCAAGGGAAAAGATGGTGAATTGGTGGCCACCGGCATGCAGACCAAAGGTAATCTATTTCAGCTGAATGCAAATATAAGCACATGTCTTATGGCCAAATTTGATGATAGCTGGATATGGCATAGGAGACTCTGCCATGTAAACTTTGATAACATTTTAAAGGCAAGTAAGATCAAGGTAGTTAGAGGATTGTCGGTGCTAAGCAAACTGGATAATACCTTGTGCAGAGAATGTCAATTGGGGAAAATGTCTTCCTCAACCTTTAAAGGTAAATCTTTCATTGCTGACAACTTGCTTGATCTTGTGCATACTGATTTATGTGGTCCTATGAAAACTAGGAGTGTGCAGGGTGATAGGTACTTCATGATTCTCACTGATGACTGCTCAAGAATGATGTGGGTCACATTCTTGAAAGACAAGTCTGAAGCCTTTGTAAATTTTAAAGCTTTCAGAGCATTAGTGGAGAAGGAAAGCGGTAAAAGGATCAAGTGTCTGAGAACTGATCAAGGAGGGGAATTCACTTTCAGTGAATTCAACAAGTATTGTGAAGAATTTGGCATCAAGAGACAACTATCTTCCCCTCGGACTCCACAGTAGAATGGCCTAGCAAAGAGGAATAACCGGACTATGGTTGAAGCAGCTAGAATCATGTTGATTTAAGGAAAGGTAGCTCATGCCTTTTGGAGAGAAGCGGTGAGCACTGCAGTCTACACAATGAACTGGGTACTCATCAAGAAAGGTAAGGACAAAACTCCTTATGAGTATTGGACCGGTAAGACACCTGTGGTTAGCTACTTTAGGGTATTTGGTAGCAAATGTTACATCAAGAGGAGTGAACATTAGGGCAAATTTGAAGCTAAATGCGATGAGGGAATATTCCTAGGATATTCCACCAAGAGTAAAGTTCTCAAGTGTTACAACAATAGGACTCGGAGAATTATGGAAAGTATCAATGTAAGAGTTGATGAATCCTCTGAGAAAACTGAGGAAACCGACAGTGAGCAAGCTGTAAATGAATCGGTTGCAACCTTCTGGGAACCGGTTGTCAGTCAACCAAGTACCAGTAACAGTGTTCCTGAACCAATGAATGTTGATACTGATGAAGATGAGGATGACGAGGAAAAGGAAGAAGAACTAGTCAAGACCATTCCTCGATATGTCAAGCTAAATCATGATCCTAAGCAGATCATAGGAGATAATGATGCAAGAATCCTTACAAGAAGAAAGATCAGAGAAAACTCATGTATGATCTCTGAATTTGAGCCTAAATCATTCAAAGAGGCTCATAAAGATGAAGACTAGATCAAGGCAATGGAAGAGGAACTTGATCAGATAGAGAAAAATGGTGCATGGTCCTTGGTACCCAGACCAGAGCATAAAAATGTCATTGGCACCAAATGCATGTTCAAAAACAAGCTAAATGAGGATGGCACAGTGATTAGTAACAAAGCCAGATTGGTGTGCAAAGGATATGCTCAAGAAGAAGGAGAAGACTATGGAGAAACCTTTGCTCTTGTAGCCAGATTGGAAGGAGTTCATATGCTTCTTGCATATGCAGCTTTTAAAGGCTTCAAAGTATATCAAATGGATGTAAAATTTGCATTGCTAAATGGTGTACTTGAAGAGGAGGTGTATATTGAGCAACCAGATGGGTTTTCTCTATCCGAAGACAGTGACATGGTATGTAGGCTACATAAAGCCTTATATGGTCTAAAGCAAGCACCTAGGGCATGGTATGAGCACCTTCATTCACATCTTGTGAAGACTAGATTTGAGAGAACAAGTGAAGATAGTAATATCTACTTGAAGTCTGAAGGAGATCAGATCCTGATCTGTGAGGTATTTGTTGATGACATTATCTTTGGTGGAGATGACAAGATGAGTCATGAGTTTGCTGATGAGATAAAGGAAGAGTTTGAGATGTCACTCATAGGGGAGATTAAGTTCTTCATTGGACTGGAGATCTAGTAGATGAAGGATGGAATCTTTATCACTCAGTCCAAGTATATCAAAGAGGTGTTGAAGACCTTTGGCATGGAAGATAGCAAACCGGTTGGTACACCAATGGTGACCAGTTGTAAACTATCCAAAGAGCATGACTCAGCATTGGTTGATGAGAAGGAATACCGATCAATGATTGGTAAATTGCATTATGTAGTGCATAGCAGACCGGATATTGCACATGCAGTTGGCATTACTGCAAGGTTCTAGAAAATTCCAAGAGAATCCCACTTGGTTGCAGTCAAACGGATTCTTAGGTATCTGAAGGGAACTATTGACTATGGATTGTGGTATCCATATAGCAAGGACTTCAACTTGGAAGTGTTCACAGATGCTGATTGGGTTGGTAACGTAGATGACTAGAAGAGCACAATCGGTGGTGCATTCTTCCTTGGTGGTAGACTGGTCTCCTGGATGAGTAAAAAGAAGAGTTGTATCTCTCAGTCTACAGCAGAAGCAGAGTATGTTGCGGCTTTCATGAACTGCACTCAAACAATTTGGATGAAGCATGTACTGAAAGGCTTCAAAATCCCTATACCTAAACCGATAAGTATATTCTATGATAACACAAGTGCTATCAATATTTCAAAGAATCTGGTTTTACATTCTAGAACCAAGCACTTTGAGCTTAAGTATCATTTCTTAAGGGAAAAGGTTCAGAACAAAGAGATTGCACTGCAGCATGTGTCCAGTAAGGAGCAGTTAGCAGACATATTCACCAAGCCTCTTACAAAGACTACATTTACACACTTAAGAGGTGAATTAGGGGTACTGCCCCTTCAAGAGGTGAACTAAAGGTATATTCTCCACATCAGTCATGTATTCCATAGTCAAATTTATTTTGGATTGATGTGTTGAAGGATGCTACTCCTCAGGGGGAGCAGCATAATGGAACAGGGAAGCTTGTGCCTCCACTTTGGCATTGTTGTCAAAGGGGGAGAAGATGTGAAGCAGAGATGGAGACGATATCTGCAAAAATTTGGGAGAAGAAGTGAAGCGGAGAGATATCTTTGTATATTGCCATCAATGCTAAAGGGGGAGATTGTTGGCATTATGTGAACCAGTATGAGGACATAATGACATTGTATGTTGTCATTGATGTCAATATGTTGCAGAGGTGTGAACCGGCATATGTGAGAACCGGTATAACACTATGAACTGGCATATGGTTATGGGAACCAGCACATGGAAGCATTGTATGACTAACGGTTGGTAGTCTCAACTTCAGGGTTTCCGATTGAAGTGCTTCAAGCCTGTATGGCTCAACTGGTGATCTTTGTGTAATGAGTAAGCAGTATAACAAAGAATAGATCATGTTGCCACATTAGCCTTGTGCACGTGAAGGATCTTGCATGAAGAAGACTATCCCTATCTACCTTGGGAATGTGCGAAGTTTGTAAACAGTGAAAATGCATGATGGATTATCAGCCACCATGAAATTGGTGGATAATGAACGATGGAGAATGTCTTGAGATTAATTCAAGATCTGTTGCATTTAATACAGTATGATCAATGGTCAGGATTGAATTGTTTGAATTCCTTAACCTAACAGGTCTAGGGTTTAGGGTTTATGCTACCGACCTATCTGTTGTATTATAAGGTCGATGTTGTGATTCCTTCAGAGGTTGTTGGCAAAATTTGTGTGTGAGTATCCAAGAGAAGGGATGCGAGATTCTTGCCAGACCAAAGGAGAGAAGTGATACCTGCAGAGTGTAAGTGCAGAAGGTGAAGAGGAGCTTAAGCGGATCTGTATTGGCATTAAGTGTTGTTAACAGATCATTTTAATACTTGTTGATCTCTAACCACCTCAACAGTTGGAAAATCCCCTAACAGGGTAGCCTTAATCGACTTGCTGTAAATCCCTTAACAGGGTAACTCAAAGTTATTGAGATCTGGGAAGCTAGAGAGCTCTGGAAATCCTTTAGCTATTGAGTTCTTGAAATCCTCTAGCAAGGTACCCTTAATAGGGTTTAACCCTTAACCGGGTATTGTAGCCATCCCTTAATCGGGTGATCTCTAACAGGATTGGTTCCTAGCAGAACCTTTTGTAATGTCTTTAACCGGACAAGGCTTCTAATAGAGCGGACATCCAAAGAGTTCAACAACAAGCTTGTGGGTATTCATCCCCACCGTGGTTTTTTCCCAGTTGGGTTTCCACGTGAAAAATATGTGTCATATGTGATGCTTTTATCTTGTGATGCTTTGTTACTACCTGTTAAGCATATGATGGTTTTGTGTTTTATGCCTGTCAATAAAACATGTTGAACTAGCTATTGTGAAGATATGATGATAGATTATTTGTTCATGCATAAGGGTGAAATGGTAGTGTAGTTTTGAGTTGAGTGGAAAACTTAGTGAGTAACTGGTTTATGATTGTTTTAGTTGTTCTGAGTTTTACCAGTTGCACTCTATTTCAAACCGGTGTCACTGTTTGCCAGTCATTTAGAGTAATTGTTGTTGAACCAGTTTAGGTTTGTATTTTGTCTATACTGATTCATCCCCCCCCCTCTCAATACCGGTTTGGTACTATTCGTTCATCATTGAGTTATCACAAGATAGGATAGGGTTAGGTGGAATGGGTTAGGCTAGGGGATGGTTAGGTTAGGTGGTTAAAAGTTAGGAGCCATGTGCTCATTTGAATTTAGAAATTCAAATAATTTGGAAAATGATAATTAATCTCAACAAACTTGAGTTTGTTAATTTTAATTAGGGATTAGAAGAATTGATTAATATGGGGGGACATTAATTAATTTAGAATTAATTAATCAAAGGAGGATATAAAATGAACTATATAAATAAATCGTGTAGATTTATTTACTAGTAGATGAATAGAGAAATTAATCAAATTGCTTGTGAATTCAATTAATTGGGAAGGGGAATTAATCAAATAATTGTGTATTTAATTAACTATCTTCGGAGCATTTTTAGGTGTATACAATCATAATCATTAATCAAGAAAAGGTGAAACATAGCAATACCTAACACTCATGATATACAACCTACTTAATCTTTCATTTAATATGAGATTCTATCTTTCAATGCATAGCTATTTCCCCTTTTTCCTTAGGTTCATTTTATACACCAAGTCCAAATGTTCCTATTACCCTTAACCAACCTTCGACTATTATGATCATCATTCACATACCAAGATTAACCCTTACATTGCATTAACATAATTTCCATTTACAATTAACTTTCACATAACTATTTATGATTCTATGCCCTTAGCATGCCCATCTCTTAATCATGATTCCTAAAGTACATAATGCAACAATCACAAAGTCTTCCTAAACATTTAATCCATGGCTCATTTAATACTCATAAAATCTCTTACGCTATATCAATTAACCTACAACCTAATTTATTTCATTCCAATAACATCTTATTACAAATTAAGTAACTACATGAATTCAACTCAACACAACTTAAGATGCAATATCCTAAATCCATAACAACTAATAGCATCCACCAATTGGAGTTATAATCTTAATCCATAACATATAATATAATCTAATCCTTTCATAGACAAGCATTCATTTTATCGTCTACCCATACACTTACTAGTAATTTTCATTAATAAGATTACTAATTCTTTCATTAAGAACATCCATATAATATTTTCATAAGAAACATTCAATTGCAACCCAAGCATTATAATATTTCAATCCTACCATTAGATCACAAACTACAAGGTATGATACTGTAAGTTCAAATTCTTCAATCACAAATCATAAACATGTCCTAATATATCTTCTATCATTACTCATACTTATACATCCTACCAAGGCATTGCATTTCTCCTACTTAAAACATTAGTAAAAGACATCAATCCTAAGCTATTACCATTATCATAATATTTGCACAATTTTCCTTTTTACATGGCTCATCATGAATACAAACTGCATCATTTTATTCCAAACCCTACTACTTATTCACATCTCATGCATCCATTTCATTTAATATATAAATGTGTTTCAATACAACTCAAGGTCCATCATTACAATCATATACTATAACCCAAGCTATCACTATAACTAGAACAACATAATCATTTCTCATGAGCATGATTTCTTTTACAACCATTACATGATAATTTCAATACATAAATCACGTCATCTATAGCACCCCTCCTAGATTAGACTCTTTTTGGACTTATGTTTGACTTCAGTTGATTATTCAGTGGATAAAATATTGTCTATTGATTCAGACTCTATGCGATATTATTTCATGCCTTATCTGGTTATGCAGTGTATGCTTTCATGCAGTATTTTATTACTTATGTTTAATGAGATTTTTATGGATTACTGACATGGACTGGCCCTTTTACTTTATATATGTGATATGTTATTTATATGTTGCGTGTTTGCAAGTGTATGGGATGCGAGGGAATGATTTTCCTTCACTCACTCCAATGAGACAGGGAACGTCACGATCCTCCTTCATCAATGTGTGTGTCGTGTCTGTTTATATATATATATATATATATATATATATATATATATATATATATATATATATATATATATATATATATATATATATATATATATATATATATATATATATATATATATATATATATATATATATATATATATATATATATATATATATATATGTCTATATGCACGTGTGGTTCTTTGGTGCAGGACATTACAGGTACAAGTACCGGGTAGGTATGGGGTATCGACTCCACCTGGTTTCACAGGCCTAAGCGTACCTTATTTGTCCGATGGGAGTGGAGGAGATAGTTGTGGGACCCTAACTTGACCCGCAATCAAACTCATGTGAGTGTTGTCATCGGTCGTCTTTTTCGTTTGACCGATATGTGAGTCATAGTGCTATGGTCTTAGTTGTTTGTGAGTCGCTGTTTGATCATTCCTCGTTTTACGTGCTTCCAATTATTTGAATAGTTATTTAATTGAGTGAATGATGCTATTTTTGTGTTGGCGTAATTAGTTATTTATTATTCTCTTGAGATTATTGATTTAATTAATAAAGGAGTTGCTAGAATTAAATGGTTAAATTGGCTTATTTCATTGTGTTAAAGTTGTATTATTATATTGGGAAAAGAAATGAGTAAATGCCTTGCCATTTAAATTTTAAATACTTGTGTTGAAATAAAGTATCATGGAAAATAGAAAATGAAATAAATAAATAAAGGCATTTCCCTTTTTACCTTTTTAATTATCTTTTGTATTTTGGAATGTTGGAAAAGAATTGTTTATGGAAAAAGGTAAAATCTGATTTCCTTTACTTTTTAAATAATTTATTCCGATTGGTGGAGAAAACTTTTCAACCTAAAAGTTTAGGTTGAAGTTATATTTTTCCCATATATTCCTAAAAGTTCACGGGAAGAGGAGGCAGATTTTTGAATGCAAAAATTTGGAAAACCATTTTGGAAGAGGAACTTGGAGTTGGATTTGGTTTGCAGGATTGGAACTCTTCCACAAATTTGCTTCCTGGTTTTCTTTGAAGTTTGGATAATCTTCCTCTTGTTTGCAAATAAAAAAAAGAATGTTTGAGTTTTCTTATTGTGTATTTTAAATTGAAAAATCTCTTTGTAGATTCTTGTTGAATGCTGGATTGAAAGAAAGAGTAGTTGTTTATTGATGATTTTGTTGAATTCAAATCAGATGTGTGCATGTTGAAAGGAAATGATTCAAGTTTCTATTTTGTTGTGTGTTGTATGTTCTTGCAAAATCTAGTTCTTGGTTTATCTCTTCTATTTGGTATAAAAAGAAATAGATTTAGTTTTCTGTGTGTTTACTAGTTTCTATTTGCCCAAGATATGGGGTTTATGTTGGCAAAATTATTAATTTGTCATTGCATAATGCAAGGATTCTTCCTGTGTGAGAAGAAGTGTAGAAATTGATCAAATCCCTCTTATCTTTTTTTAAAAAATCCGAGTTTGCCCAAAATATTTATGTATTTGGGGGCTTTTGTGTTGAATTAGTTTTCAAATTTCCTTATTAAATATATCATGCTAAAAATTTGAATATACTGCATACTGGGTCTTTTTACCAGTAAATGTTCTAGGAATGTTTTGATTTTTAAAATTAAATTCAAAAAAAATATATATAATAAAATAAATTTAACCCTAGCCCACTTGGTGGGCTAATCCCACCATGTGGGACGGTAGTGGCATGCTACCACAGGTAGCACCACTATCGGTCGGTAGTGACTGCTACACGGGTAGCAGCACTACCGGTCGGTAGTGACTGCTACGCAGGTAGTAGTGCTATCGGTCGGTAGCAGCACTACCGACAGGTAGTGATTGCGGCCTACCGGCAGTAGCACTACCCATGGATAGGGCTTGCCCACCGTGTTGTTTTATTTCCCCTCTTACGTGGAATGTATAAAGCACGTCCGCTATATTTTGAAATGTGAATAAATTTTTATGTTAGTTTTTAATGTAAATTTTTTATATTGTAGATTAAAATTTTAATTTGTCAAAGTTAATTGTTATATTTATATATATATAGATAGATAGATAGATAGATGGATATATAGATAGATAGATTTTTATTTCTCTTGTAAATCAAGGCTTTGGATTGTTAAATCAAATTGATAAATTTATATTTAATGTGGAAATATATAACATGTTTTAATTTAATTCATATTTTTATTTGGTTAAATATTTATATGGATTTTATTACGTTGTTGGAATATTGAATTGGAAATTATATAGAATTGAATGACGTTTTTTGAATGATGCATTAAATGTAGGGTGTTTTTATTTAATTTTCAATCAATGAAATTGCAAGTGTTTATGATGTTGATTTTCTAAAGATTGTCTGAGTGCGGACTTAGTGAAATTAGCTTTCTTTGCAAAGAGTATTATTGGTGGTTATTTCTCGTCTATGATTCAGTCGTCCTGTTGTGGCATATTTGGTAACTTTTGATCAAGAGATGTATGATGACCTTGTTGTCTTAACCATGTAGTGTTGTTCCTTATGGTTAACCAAGAGTTAGTATGTCTTTTTTTTGACCACTTGTTTTTGGATAGTGGTGTTATGGTTGTCTGCTTCACCATAGGGTCCTCTTAGAGTGACCATGTTTGTTTAGTGTCCTATGAGAGAGTGGCTTTCGAGTGGAGGTCGTGCCCAAAGTGGATGGTAGGATAACCCCTCGAAAGTCAGATAATAAGTGATAACCTAATAATTGATTAGGGGGTGGGTATTTTATAATATTATATAAGATATTGTACCCTATGCATGATTGAGTGCTCGTATAGGCTCAAGATGTAGTGGGAAGACCTGGAATGGCAAACCGACCACCTTGTCTTCACAAAAGGTTGGTAGGGTCCGCATGAGACTTAGATGGAGCCGAAGGTTCGGGAAAGGTTACCAGGATAATCCAGGATGGGGGTCGGGACCTATAGAGGCCTACCTAGGGTAACCATCATGAGCTATACGATGAAACTCTCTCTTTAGGGTCACTAGTATATTGTGATGTCGAGTCACTTGAGTATTGTGATGTTGAGTCACCTGGAATATTGTGGAGTCATATTGTACTATCATGGAGTCATATTGTACTATCATGGAGTCGTATTGTTCTATCGTCTATGTCATGTTTATGGTTGCTTGAGGGTCCTCTGCTATCTCCTAGCACGATGGGGTGATTCCAATTTGGGATCACATGGTCAGGTGGTAGTGCCACTTCCCATCAGATGTTCTTGTTTGTACTTTCTTGCGAGGATTGGCTTCGCAGTTGTTCATGTGGTTCATGACTCATGCTCTATCTCATGTTGGAGATTATTGTTCTTTGGAGACCTATGTGGTCAATTATATCAATGAATTTATGTAACCTTGTAATTTGGTTAAGTTGTTACTTTATATGTTTATTGTGGGCCGCTCATTGGAAGATCAATGTATTCCTAAGTTTTGGATGTTTTTATCATCTTTCTTTATCATTTGTGTAGATGTTGTATTGAAGAGAAAATTATATTGTATCCTTTCAATCTTTAAATGGTGAAATTTTTTATTGCTTATGGTTTACTATGTTCAATGAGTAATGATGGTTAATTGGTTTAATCGTAATTGTGGAATTTAACTTTTAGTTTAATTCTTCGTTGGTAACCCTTTAGGAATTCTGGTGTTAGTCTTCCACTTGTGTTATTTTTTGTGCAATGTAGTAATTAATGCACTTAAAGTGATTTATATTTATTTTTTTGAAATCCTCCTTAGTTGTTGGTTTTCCTTTGGGGTTCTTGGCTTGGCATTACATCATCATTTATATTCTTATTGCATTAATTATCCATGGACTATCTGAAGAAGCATCCTCATCCATGCAAGAAGAATCCAAAGATAGGAATATCCCAATGGTTAAAAAGCACCAACCACCCAACCATGTGGAACCACCCCCCATGCTAGGAGATGACACCAGGTCCCAACACACACTCTACATCTAGGCTGACACCTAAAACCAAAGAGACTAAACAATACAAGGACACTCAAGAAAGAACCAATCACAAGAAAGCACAAATAGAAACTCCCAGAGGTGCACAAATCAACAAGGCATCAATACATCTCAAGCAAGGACACATGTAGGAGTGGAGTATCATCACATGCTATCCTCCCCATAACATTGCCAACATAACTCTTCAAGGTATAACATAACCCTGATAGACATGTGGAGCCATTTCTACCCATGAGAGAATCAAGGGAGATTTGTCTTACCGTCTTCACAGCCTTCTCATGCTTATCCTAAAACATCCTCCCTAGGATCAAGTCATGAGGCACAAATCAATTTATTATCTTGTTAGATGAGTCCTAATTACCCAACCCATCTAATTTATTATTAAAGTTGTCACTTGTTTAACAATAGGAAATCTTCCAATGTGCCCTGGAGATCTAGACGGGAGGCTTATCAGCTCTCCACCTATCTCTCACGACCTCGGTCATCACATGGAAGCCCACTCCCCCTAACATGGCCCAACAATAAATCACAAGAGGCTCTAAACCATAATAAAACATGAAAATAATACTCATATGTATCCAAGAACTTCCACACATACTCTCACAACATATGCAAGGCTACAACAACCTCAAATATAACAAAAAGAGCCTCTTGGCCAATAAATACAAGGCATAAAAAAGCCATTAAATTTGCTATCAAATAAGAAGATAACATCACAGCAAGGCCAATCCACTTGCTAGTCCAAAACAACAATATAATTTACTCATCAACCATGGCTTATCAACATGGAGAGAGTCCAAAACATCTACAATGATATGTAGAGGTAAACATACGTAAAACCATCAAAATACATCAAAACTAATTAAAGCCAAATCTGGAAAATATGAGCAGACCTTAATAGCCTCTGGTATAAAAACTAAATCGAAAAAATTAATCAAAATAAACAAAACTGGGAAAAACACATAAATTAGACAGGTTCGTGCATTTACCCAACAGATTAGCGTTTTTGTTTAACAGGTTAGCGCTTTTGTTCAATAGGTTAGCTCTTTTGTTCAATGGGTTAGCGCTTTTGTTCAACAGGTTAGCGCTTTTGCTCAACAGGTTAGCAATTTTGTTCAACGGCTTAGCACTTTTGTTAAAACAACACAAATGCATAAATTAGATGGAAAAACTCAGAAAACTTACGACAGAAAAATAAAATCTTACACAACCAAATTTTATGAAACAAAGACCAACAAGGCTGCCCAGAAATTAGGAATAAAAGATATAAATGAAATAGATAGATACAAACTATAAGCCAAGTTCTAATAAGATTTCCTTCATGGCAAAATGCATACAGAACCACCTAAAACACACAGAAACTCCAATACAATCGAATCAAAACACCTTCAAACTAAAAGCCTCACAAAGGAAAAACTATTCACACTCTCAAACAATCAAATGGCTCAACAACCAGAGATTCGCACAAAAATTTCACAGAGCCATGAGACGGCATGTACAGGAAGCCAAAATATATTTTTCAACAGACTATATAAAAACTCATATAATATAAAGTTTCACCCCAAATATTTATTTTCAAAACTATATTAAAGTCGTTGAAAAAATATTATTTTCAACCCATCTCCCGAAAACAATGTGCAAACACGAAGCATACAAGGAAGCCATTAAAATAAAAATAATACAAAGGCTCAAAGCTCCAACCTGCAACCAGAAGTGATGGAATGTAGCTGAAGAAGAGCTCCCCACAAAGACAAGCCAAAATCCAACCAAGCCCTAGCCAAAATCCAAGTGTAAATCCAAAGCCAAAGAAAAATGGTTTGCAGGAAAAAATTCCAAGGAATAGCCAACCCAAAAAACATTACGAGAATGAAAATAAAAAGCAAACAATAATCAAAACCCTAGCCTCAATCTCGGCCAATCAAAATATTTCATTTTGGAATATATTTTACCAACCCACCATACATTATAATTTATTCTCCCATTTTGAATTTAGCCAATGAGAGTAAAGGGTAGGTATAGTAAATATAAAATATATTTATCCAGCAAAGTGAGAATTTTTTATTATTATTTTAATTTAATGTATTCATACACCCCACTTAGGAAATGAAAGTCAAACTATTAAATAAAACATGAGCCACAATTAAATAAATCAAATGGGGGAATTAAATTAAATTAACCAAAGGCTCATAAATGAATTAAAGAACTAGATAAATATTAAATACGAAATAAATATTAAACCATAGATGATTAAATAAATAAATAAACAATTAAATACCAATATAGGTCAAATCACAAATATCAAATAAATATAAAATCACAACATAAGCTAAACAATAAATATTAAATCATCATTAAAATAAATAAATATTAAGTATCAAGTAATTAAATACCCAAAAGGCCAATAATCCAATAAATTAAATTAAACATTAGATAATCAAATAATCAAATCGTTATTAATCAAAATAATTAAAATAAATATTATTAATAATTTAATCTCACATTGATAATTAAATAATTAGTCTCAACATTAATAAACACATCATCTCACATAATAGAATAAACCAACCAATACTAGCATACTCACAACACAGAAGAAACCAAGCTTACTAACTGACATGGCGACTTACACCAAGACAATGACGACTCACAGTGAACAACTTAGACCTAGAGTATGTGAGGGGAACTTGTGTCAACTCCGAATCACATTGGGATTTAAAGACATGCTTAGACCTGTGGAGCCAAGTGGAGTTGATGTCTGGTACCTGCAAATCTTGCATCCACAAAGAAAGGATACGATATATGGCACATCCAAGGGTTAGAGAATCAATAACAGACAAGGGTTAGAGAATCATAATGGCACATCCTGCTCGCAATGAGTGATGTGACATCGTCTCTATCTCGAAGACAGTCATACAACAATAAAACACACCATAAGATCAACTCATCATATATAATTATTAAATATGGTCAGTACATCAAAACGTCATCAAGTGCATGGTTAGTATAATTCATCAATATAGTAAGGCATGTAAAATTCATCAAGCATATGAACACATATAAGATCCATCAACACTTATACTCATTAAATCACATGATCAATAATGATAGTACCATCACCCATATAAACCATCAAAATAGCATACATCCACATAAGTCATCAGGGTATCAGATTTTCTAATAATGCCTAACATCATAATGAGTATCTGCAATGTAAATAGAGTCACGATTATAATCTAAAACATCATAAAATAGCATCTACGATATGAATAGAGTCATAAGAAATCATCAGAGTATCATCAATATGTCTAAATAAGTGTTATCAATGCATAGATCAAAAGATAAACTAAGGAGGGACACTACAAATTTAATCCCAATGGCAGTTGATTGAAGGTGACTTTAAGGCCCTACTACATCTTAACCCTAGTCAGTGTCCTATGTGAGTTCCAATGTTCTTGGCTAGGGTAGTCTTGTTAGGTTTCATGTGGTTTTAGGTATGATGTATTTAATTTAATTTAATGTATGGTTTGATGTTGTATGGTTGAGGTGAACAATAAATTACAACATTTGTATCATCCTAGTGTGGGCACTTAATTATGTGGGACATATTGTGGGTTTCATAATATAATATTTATATTATTTTGTGGATTATATTATAATAGCATTTACATTTTGTGGGAATGATTTAATTTTCATTATTTTAGTTATTGTGGGAGTTGTATTTGGTAATTGATTGTAATTTCTTTTCATCTTAAATTGTTGTTTTGGAGTGATCTTGTGTTCGAACTTGGGGTTTCTATTTGGTCAAGAGTGCTAAAGGAAAGGGTTGTTTTAGGTTTTTCAATACATGGATGGAAATAATGAAGAGCAGTTTTGGGGGATTTTGATGGAGGTGGTTTTGAAAATGGTTTTATGTGAAATTCGAATTGAGGAAGAGTTTTCCACCTACATGTGTATGCAATGCATTTGGATGAAATTTTTAGAAGGGTTTTCGTGAAGATTGCAAAGGGGATTATGTGAAATTGTTTTGAAAGATTTTGATTGCAATTTTTTTTTCATATTGGAATCTTTCTCATTCATTTTGTTTTTTGGTTCACGTGGGAGTTGTGCATCTTTGATTTCATAGTCCATTCTTCATTTTCGAGGTAAGAGTTCTTGATTTTATCTTATTTCATGCACTTTGTCTTTAACAAAATGAAAGGAAATGTTTATTTTATGTTTTTATGGTGTTTTAAATGTGTTGGAGAAGTTCAAGGTTTTCGCATTGATATTTTGCTAAATAGATGTTTTGGGTGCACCCCTTTTCACTCTTTTAAAGGTTTTTTTCGGTGTTTGATGTCTTGTGATGTGATTTTTTATCATAAGGTCTATATAATTACTTTTCTGAGTAGGAAACTCACCCATCTCAAATGGGTCTTTGTTAGTTTTTGTATTTTTGGTCGTCTAGGTGTTGGGATTTGAGCCCTAAGTCAAACCAAGTTTGCAGTCATGATTCTGTTGTAAAAGCTCTAAAATAGAGGGTAAATGCACCAAAAGAAGTTGAAAATGCACCAAAAGAAGTTTTAAATGTGCCAAAATAATTTGTAAATGTGCTAATTCACTAATTTTTCTCTCCAAATCAGTTTTGGGAGTCCAAGTCAACCCAGGTGAGTCTAGAGGCTTGGTTTTGGGTTTGTAACTCTCTATTGCACATTTGTAGAGGCTGCATGATTGTTTTTTGATGGATTTATGTGTTTTCTTAATTTTTATGTATTACTTTCTAACATATATCCAGACAAGAAATGAAAAGACCCCAACGCCCTACTATTTAAACTACTAGAGAAGTTACAGAAGAAGAAATATAGGATGAATCAAATAAATCTTAACAAATTAAATTGACTCTAGCTAGAGAAGAATAAATTAAAATAAAAACAACAAAGGAGGAAGAAAACAAATTAAATTGATTATGCATTCATGACAATGTTTGAGAGCAATTGGTTAAAGGAATGATTTGTGAATCAGGAATGATGTTATAGTTCAGATTATGTTATGGAAGCAATGATTTATGATTTTATGATGTTTCATGTTATCATGTATGTGTTGGTTAATAGATTTTGTTCCCTTCAAAAATATAACAATATGACTCTATGCTCACACAAGAGAAAAAACTATCAATCTATAGTTGGATAAGTTGCGATTACCTATGCAACTTTCCTCTAAATTTTAGAGGTACAACTCCCTCTTATGATATAAGTTTTGAGGTTTTTCCTGGGTATTCTTTTGACCAGAAAGTAGGAAAGGCAAATTTTCATAAAATGAAATAAGAATATTGTAGAACTAAACATTCATGATCTTTATAACAAAGTATAAAGATCAATCATCGTATATCTCAAACTCAAACCATTCATCAACATTCATACAAATATGTCTACTAAAGAATTATCACTATATATATATAAAGATCATTAATAGCAACTCATAAAATATCTGATCTAAATTCACAATAATGTATAAAATGACTCTTCATCACAACACAAAGTCTGAAATAAGAAACCCATTCAACACATTCAATGAATCATTCAAATATAGACAGGGTGATAGCATCCAACAAAATTAGAACTCTAATTAAAACAACACCAAGTCTCTTTCAAACAGAAATCCCTTTTCTTTCTTAAAACATGCAGAATTACTGTTAATTGAAATTCAATGTATCCCCCTTTTTCAAAACTCAGAACCCCTAATTATGGTTTCGACCATCTATAAATAGTTTATCTTAACTAATCAAAGTAACGGTTTCTTGGAGACAATTGATTAAAGAAAGTTTAAACTT